>NW_009722475.1:21632-165843 GCF_000703405.1 Apaloderma vittatum
CATTTAGGTGAAATAGCTAACATCTAGGGTCAGATCCCTCTTCAGCCCAAGCATGTGTGCATTCATATCTCCAAAGCAGATGGTGAATATTCAGGTCAACAACATCAGAAGAAGAGACTAAGACAGCCTCCCTTCCACAGATAGCTCTGTCATTGAACATTCAGCTCAAAGGCAGTAATTGTAGCAGACAGAGCAGGGACTGAATTTGAACCTGACGTAGGCTGTTCGTTCGTCCTGTAGAAGGCTGTACCTTGCAAGCTTCTTGGCTTCTTGGCTCAAACACAAAGCTCCAGAAGAGAGCTCATTGGTGGGAAGCCCAAACAGGGATGGATGTTCTCCTATAGAAGACTAATATTATGCCATCTCCTACGTATTGGTGACTATATAGGGGTCTCCCTTAGGTTTTTGGGATGCTGCGTTTTGGTATGCCTGACTTACCACATGTGTTATTTCCTGGGTGCCTTTGTCAGTCAAAGGCTCTGAATTCCATTAAATGGTTTGGGTGCCTGTAAATTATGAACCCTTTCATGGATCAAATAGGGAAAGCTTGCTCACGGAACTGGGTAGACCTGCTGGAAGAACTACGCAGAGCTATCAGGACAGCTGTTCTCCCTGCTTTCCTTTTTCAGCATTTGCCAGTTTTAGGTAAAAGGGACATTGGGTGTATATTCTGCTGTTTCCAAAATGAAGACATTTGGAGAGAAAGAGACTTAGCTGCGTTAAGCCCTAATACTTCATACAAAAATTGTGAATGTCAGTTCACTGAGGAACTGCCACAGTTTTATTCTTATTACTGCTTAGTAATGTAATTCAAGGATTAAAAAAAATCCCAATATCATGCTTTTTAATGGGGAAAAGTAGTGTTTTAGTAACTCAGAATCTTAACAAGACATAACTGTACCCATTTTGTTTCCCCACTTAAAATTTTGCACAGCATGACGGAGCAGGAGGCGCCATCAAATGGGTTCAGTATCCCCTTTCACAAATAAAGCGTGTACAAAGTGTGTCAGCATTTCAACTGAGGCCCTTCTCCTGAAGGCCGTTAATTAGTGCAGAACGCAGACTTCAGTTCTTTTGCCAGGGTAGATGAAAATGATTTTGGAAGACAGCCCAGACAGAGGAATTTGTCATAGGTTAGAACTGTTCCAACTCTAAGAACCAAGTGTACAGCTTATGCAAATCACTTTACTAAACACAGATTCTGTGTTAATTTTTTTAAGGCTTTTTCTTTCACTAGCAACAAGAGCTCACTTGCCAGATCTTGTCTGAAATCAAAAAGAAGTGATTCCTTCTCTGCGCCCCGAAAAAGAAAAATGTTTCTAGTCTAAAACATGTCAAGAAAGAGCTGGGATGTAAGAATAAGGCAAATGTTCATAGGAAGTAGAAATGGAAAAGCCCGATGACATCACCGCTCCATCTGCCCAGGGCCGTCAGATTCCTCAGTACAATGTGCTCCACAGTACATTGAAGATGAGGCTGGAAGAAGCACTGAGCAGCGTCTCAGATTGCACTGAAGAAACGGCTCCACAAATTGAATGTCAGACCATTTTCCTGATAACTGGCAGGTGCCATTCCTGTTCCCTCCAATAGACCTATTCATAGCACATAAATCTGAATGCAGGTAGGCCTGGTATCTGTTTCAAATTATTCATGCTGAATTTTGTCAACTGTTATCAAGTTTTTTGGTGCTTTAAAATGCGGCAGAGCAACATTTGAATTATTGACAAAATCAGTAAGAAGGCAAAGCTTGAATGTGAATTGCCCAGTTTCATGTTTTAAGTTTTCCAAATGTGGGTACATGCTTGCATCAGAGATTAGATTCAGCTCCAAAAGCAAGACCTTCTATACCTTGTTCAACCACACAACTACGGTGTCACCTTTTAGAAGTTCCTGAAAATATTCAAAATGGCAATGCTCTGCAGAGATTGGAAATCACCAGTGTCCAGGTCAGCACAGAGCATCAGAGAGACCTGCAGATCATTTGCAGTAGAAAGTTTCAGCTCCTTTTCTTTAAATGACACATTATATCTGAGTTGAGTGACTTTGTCACCCCCAACTACAAAAGCTCATCACATCAATTTTGTTATGATGTTTCCATGGCACTACCTTAAAAGCTGCTCTTGAACCCTAAGGAGGAATAATTTCATTCTGGATCTGCACAAAAACTAAATAATCTTGTCCTTGACAAATCTGGACATTAAAATGGGAAATTGTCCTCAAAATATAACAGGTTTTTATCTTTAGGGTTTCATGTATGAGCCACTTATCATAGGGATCTAAGTATCTCTTAAATTATTACAAGCCATAAAATACAAAATAAATATATCTAGTAAAACACTTTCAGGTTATTAAAATAGCTATATTACCATCTCTGGGAGTCAAAGTTTTGACAATTCCATATGAATTATATCTAATCTTGTATGCATTTATTTCAAATAAGTTTTTCCTAAAAATACGAGGGATATGACATAAACTTAGATGGTACCCAATGTATTCTCCTACTTTTACATTCCTGACAGTCTTACAAATTTAATTTCTATGGTAATTTCTAGATCTTACTACTATCATAATTTCCAGTTAGAAGGTTATATTTTACATTAAGATGAACTTTCTTTGCCACTGTGACTCCCAGATCTTTACTTATTAAAATCTGCAGGAAAATAGTTTGGTTATATTGTCATAGACTGATACCTGTTTCCTGCTCCAAATCTTATGCAAGCTTAAGGAAATGCTTCCATCTTTCATTGCTGCTATTTTTCATCCCAGTCTTTTTCTCTTTTCACAATTTAAACTCAGTGGTCTCCTGGGCAGATAGAATCTATTTATAAAGGATCTGAACAATAGAATCATAGAATCATTTAGGTTGGAAAGGCCCTTTAAGATCAAGTCCAACCATTAACCTAGTGATGTCAGGTCCACCACTATATCATGTCCCTGAGCACTTCATATACACATCTTTTAAATATCTCTAGGGAGATATAGCCTGTTGCATTACTTGACAACACTTTCTGTGAAGAATTTTTTCCTAATATCCGATCTAAACCTCCCCTGGCACAACTTGAGGCCATTTCCTCTTGTCCTGTCACTTGTTACATGGGAGAAGAGATCGACTTCCACCTCTCTACAAGTTGTAGAGAGTGATAACGTCTCCCTTCAGTATCCTCTTCTCCAGGCTAAGTGGCCCCAGTTCCCTCAGCCACCCCTCATAAGACTTGTTCTCAGGACCCTTCCACCAGCTTTGCTGCCCTTCCTTGGACACGGTCCAGAAACTCGGTGTCTTTTTTGTCTGAGAGGCCCAATAAAACTCAACAAGACTCATACCAGCTTCTTGTGTGGCTACTGTAATGCTAAGCAATAGAATCACAGAATGTGTTGGGCTGGAAGGGACATTTAAAGGTCATCTAGTCCAACCCCCCTGCAGTGAGCAGGGACATCTTTAACTAGATCAGATTGCTCAGAGCCTTGTCAAGCCTGACCTTGAATGTTTCAAGCAATGGGCATCTACCATCTCTCTGGGCAACCTGTTCCAGTGTCCACCACCCTCACCATAAAAAATATCTTCCTTGTATCTAGTCTGAAACTACTTTCCTTTAGATTAAAACCTTGTCCTGTCACAAAATACCTTCATTATTCTTTTTAGTCTCAGCACCAAACTGTACAGAAAATTTTATTTTTTTGCCAGGAATTTCATCTTCATCTCTGTAATGTCTGAGAAACAGTTCCATGTCTTTAAACACTAGGTTCTCATGAAGCAACAGCAGCTGGCTGCATTTGATGTCCCTGCGCTATAGGTGCTGGGTTGTTGCACAGAGGCGAGCGAACCTAGCCCCCATCCTGAAAGCCGGCCATGTGCCTGCCATACCTTGTGTGCCAGGCTCGCCAAAGCCTCTTAGATGAGGAAAGAAGTGGAAAAACAGTGGGAGCACTTTGGAGCCCTCTTGCAAGGAGCAGGAGTGAGGCGGAGCAATGGTAAGAAGACAGTAGAGAGCTGGTACCTGGGCATCTGAACCCTGGGAAGGGAATCTCCTTAAACCCAGGGTGGGCCCAGAGCTTCAGGGAATTCCTGAGACCTGCAGAATTCAAATCTAAATCCAGCTGAGCTGTATCTGGGGGGGAAAAAAAAAAAAAAAAAAGTAGCTATATAGGTCAAACTGAGAATATTTAGTGGGTTTATAAGCACAAGGACTGAAATCCTAACATTACTGGTCACAGTGACAAGTCCCAGCAGATGGTGCCAGCACTTTCTTCAATGAAAAATCCAAAACCAGGCACTGAGTGTTCATCAAAGAAAAACTGGATGAAGGCTTTAGGCTTTGCAGCCTATCTGGTTCAGTAGAGTCTGTGAAGTGATGACACCAGTGTGTATAATGCCAGGATAAATACAGAAAAGATATATTCTACTTTTTAAAAAATTAAATAATTTCAGAAATATGGATGTTTCTTGTCTGTTTTTAAAGCAACTTTTTTTTTTTTTTTCCTTTTCTTTATCCAAAGAATTTTTTCAGGAGAGTGCTGAGTTCAGTGAAAGGAGAGGACAGACCTGGCTTTGAAGAAGAGATACTGCTATTAAAAGCAGGATTGTCACCACAAGCACTATGCCATAAACACATCAAGGCTTAAGCAAAAAAATCACTGGCTGAGGTGAAATCTTAGACTTAATCATGGTCAGAAAATATGTTTTTAAAGTTGATACCTTTACACTAGATGTTGGTTAGCATTTAAAGCTCTGTGAAGTAACAGTGCTTAACTATTGCGGGGTTTTGTTTGTTTGCTGTTTTTTCTCAACTCAAACACCAGAAAAATTTCAGAAATGCTGTTTTTATACTCCTGTAAAGACAGTGGAAGGAGAAAGAACTTCGTTAAGAATTGGCCACATTTCTGCAATGGGGCTTTAGAGGAATGTTGTCTTAGTTTCTCTGCTTCCCATGGTGTTTTCTTACCATAAGAGTTAAATGTTTCCTTCTTTCCTGCTTCATCCTTCACAGATCAGCAGAAATCTGAAGTAAAACCTTCAGTAACAACAGTGAGGCCACATTTAGTCTCAAGGTCCTGTAAGAGCAACGTGTAAATTTACCCCATCCCTTACGGCATTTTAGCCATTTTGGCTGATTGAACTTGGAGACATTTTAGATGAAAATATAGATACTGAGGTGAGAAAAACAAACAAACAAACTAATAAACAAACAAAACCCCCAAACACAGACACCTCAGTTGCTGCCTTTTGCAAAGGAAACATGTTGGTCTAAGAATGAGCTGCATTCCCAGCAGGATCTTTGAAGTTGACACAAAGCATTTCTAGGAATTATGCATGTTTCTTTCCATGGCAATTCAATGTGCTTCTCTGTCTCACCCCCCCACCTGCCCAAATCTTTAGCTTCAGTTCGACAGAGTGGCTGAGAACTGCCTCTGACACCCTTCCCCAGACACATAAATGTAAAAAGAAAAGCCCTGAGGCCCAATTGCGTCTGTCATTTGTACCAACATTCGTGGGCTGCGAAGGCTGAAAACAATCCTCCCTCCTCCTGTGCCAGTACCGAGCGGTTATTGTTGTTCTGTTTTGTCCGGCGCAGGGAGACAGGGAGCAAAACCCCACCCAAGCCGTGAATTGCTTACAAATCTGTGGAGCAGATAAACAAGAGCAAGCTGGTATTTGTTATTTCCATTTCATAGTCAGAGAAGCAAGACCCAGGAACAGTCCACCAAAGGCACCCAGAGAGCCTCTGACAGAGCCAGGAGCTGAGTCCAGAGCTTGTAGGTCCCAGCCAGGTCTGTTGGCCAAAGGACTCATCGGTCTCTCCCAGAACAGCTCCTGCTTCTCCAGTCTGTGCCTATTACTCCCTGTTGGCACTCCTCAGGACCTCAGGCCTGGCAAGTAGACAAATCTGTGGGAATTTGGCTGTGGCATGAAGCTCTTCACCGTGGATGCCAGCCACCTCTTGCAGCTCCCTGCAATTCTCTCAACCTCGGGCCAAGGCAAGTGAGGGCAGGTATCTTGCCCGAGGGCTGCAGCAAGGCCAGTCATAGAATTGTGAAATCATAGAATTGTTTAGGTTTGGAAAAGACTCTTAAGATCATCAGGTCCAAGTGCCAAAGTCCTCTGGAGGAGCAGCTTCTGTGTGCCAAGTGTCCCCCACATCCTCAAGGAGAACATGGGTACATCTTCAGTTCACAGCCAGGTCAAGTCATCTGCCATTTGCCACCAGTTTGCACAGCGTGATCAGACTTTCCAACTCAGCCTGAGCACGTGGCTCCCCTCATCTCCTGCCCTTGCTTGGCAGGGCTTCCTGCAGGCTGGTGTTTGCAGGACCACCCTTTCTTTCCCCCTTCCCAACTCCTGCACCTTCCCTGGCATTATCTCGCCTTTTTGCTTCACCATTCCTCCTTCTCACGTGCCCCATAACCCCTTCCATGTAGCAGACACTGGCATTTTGGGCACTGTGGTAGTTTTGCTGATGTGACTGCAAAGAGATTGCATATGTCCTACCCTGCATTCCTTGCCTAGTCCATGACTGCAAGCTCTCCATTACTGGAGTGAGACTGTTCCTCGCTGCACCACAACAACTCACTCACATCTGTGTCTCCATCTCTATTCTGGTCTCATTTTACAGCTATACCTTCCTACTTTATTTCATTTAATTTCTTTTCTGCCTTGTCTATGTCTCATACTTTTATTAGTTTCTTGTATTTTCTATTTATGATGTATGTTTAATTCCTATTATGTCTATTTTGTTCCTATATAAAGCAAAGTTTATTGCTGGGGCTGATCCAAAACTGGAAAGAAAATGTCATCACTTTTTTTCCTCCCCATCAAAATTTGAGGTTTCACATTCAGCTCTCTGAGTGGGTGAGAGTTTTGCTATTTTCAGAAACATTTTAGTCAAAACCTCCAACTCTGTTGTCCAACAAAATCTGAAATTGTGCTGAAGGTTTTCACTGAAGCTTTGAGATCTAGTCAGTTCTGCTTTACAGTTGCAGCTCTAAAATAATGTCATTTTGTGGCTATTTCCTAAGAGATAGCTGCCAGTTTGAGGGGAAAACACTTCATTCACTTTAAAAGGATTGCCTGCCCTGCAAAGTCCATCTCACACAGCAAGAGTAAGATGCCTAACGGAAACCAGAATGATGCCGCAGGTTCGACACACTCAAGTTTCCAAGGGAATTTCAAGATGGGTAAACTCTTAAAGGCTCTTTGCAATTAATGCATATTCTGTTTCCTGTGTTAGCTCTGCACATTTAGCACAGAAAAAGCACATTGAAATGTCATCATTAACAGCACAGAAAAAATGAAGCAGCACTTCTAAGGAGGCAACAACAGCAAAAAGAACCTTAGTTCTATATCTATGTGATATATCCTATATCACAAACAAACCCCCTGCTTTTCCGCTGTATTCATAGCATTGCTTCATTACAAGGAGGCTGAGGTATCCAGAAAATGGCCTGGGGAGACATATCCTTGCATGTAGCAGGATCACTCAAAGGTGTGCCACAGTGGGGTCAGGAGAGTTCTGTTACCTCGCGGCTTTGAAGTTCATCCCTGCACCTCCCAGGCCTGTGTTGCAGCTCTCACTTCTATGGTTCAGAGCTGGACTTCTCACATGGCAGGCATACTGGTACACACAGACACACAGGGAAAGCGCAGTGGATCATTTTAAGTGCATATTGCTATGCTCCCTGTTTCTAAGAGGACCAGAAGAAGTGAGGACCTTGAATCAGACCGTAACAGTTCCAGATATTAAGATAATGAGCAGCAAGCATGTAAGGTATGATGTCTTCATTGCTTTTCCTCTTTGTGGAAAAAAAATATCTGTGAAATACTGCTCACATGCATAATGCTGAGGAGATCTGACTATGAGAGCAGTGAAAGACCTGATTTAGCACTTAAGCTCACACCGAATTTTGTGCAGGTGCTTAATTGCCATTGTGTCCTGCGGGCTGGATTATTTTTTTAAACCTTTAGAGTGCTCTGCCAAAATGAGGGACTCAGCTCACACCACTGAGATTTCCAAAGGACAGACAGTGAGAGCATCTAGCCTGGAATCCTAGTGAACCCACTATTCCTACCTAAAGATGAAATGACTAGAAGAGACGCGAACCCAATCACAGTCTTTGTCGCTTGAGGCTCTCGACGGGCACAGCAACATCCCAGATCTGTATTCTGCACACAGCTCTCGTGGCAGCTGCTTACAACAACAGGGGCTCTATTCCGTCTCACCCAGGCAGGAAAACAGAAGCATGGTGAAAACATAAGCTACTCAGACAAGATTAAATGCAAGCCATGTAGTGATGAACACCACAAGAGGCATTTAAGTCTGTGCCCTACTGCCTTGAATAGATGCCACTCTGGGACTACTGAGCTCACCTCCACCTGTATGCCCACTTGTGTGTTCCTTGTCTCCAGTACAGACAGGGAAATATGCTGGAGTGCTACCTGAGCTCAGCTAGCAGAGATTTCTTAGTAAATCTGTGAGCAGTTTTGCAGCTGAATGCAAAGACAGCAGCATTTCCATCACTACTATCATAAAAGAAGCCCAAGTGCTCATCAAAGAGCTCTGACAGTTCATACCAGCTCTTGATCTGACTGACTGGGCTTTCCTCTAAATCGGAAATCAAAGCAGTTTTCACAAATAATCAGCAGGGTCAGGAGGAAAATTTGCCATTAAGGCAGAAATTTTCAGGCTCTTTCAGATTCCAGATTTTATGCCGAACTAATTAACAAGCAAATACATGTTAGGTATCCAATCTTGGCAAATTCTGTCCCATATCAGCACAGTGCTGTGATTGACTGCATAGGTTGCACTGCATAGTCTGTCTTGTAACAGTTGGAAGAATAGTCTTTTCCCTTGATAATGCCTGAGTGTCAGGTTCAGGGAGTCCATGTAGATTTGGTGGCGGTGCCTTCTCCTCTGACTGAGATTAGCTACCATCTGGTAATGCTTCAGAGAAGAATCTTTCCATATTGTCACTTCCTTTGTCTGATGGTCTGTAACATCTGACCTCTGCTTCACAGGTCATGGCCTTCACCTCCTTTCTTTCCAACAGGAATAATGACAGCAGGGTTAAGTTTATATGATACCTCTAGTAAGTGCTACTTGTGAGCACTGGGCTTTCACAGCACTCCTCCTTTCTTTGATGATAAGGTTTCGGTTTTGACCTCCTTGCAACATTAAATCAGTCTGCCCTATCTGCCACCAATCTGGCCCCTCAGTTTGCAGGAATATGCCCTTCTCTTTCTCTCTTCTGACTCATACTCTGTGAAAATCCTGAGTCAAAGATGGTGCCAATTGTCTTTGCAGGGGCAATTTAATATTTTTCCCATAATCGGAGCCATAAACTCTCTCTCTCGTTCAACTACATAGTCCTATTCCTTGTTACATATGTAACTGATGGACTAAAGGGCCACCAACCTTCAAAGCAAGAGACAGTCTTGGCCCCAAAGCACTTCCTCTCTGATGTCAAACAGGGGACATTTTTCATTTTTGTTTATGAAAGGACTGAATTCCATGGCAAGACTCCCATCAGCTATTAATGAGAACAAGATTTCATGTTAAGTGACTTTCCTAAAATTCATGGCAGAATGTTCTAGCAAGACAAGTGTGTGGCCCTAAATTCCTGAAGATCTGTGCCGCCTTGTAACAGCACAAGTGCATCCCTCTTTATATGGATCCTGCACCAGCATCACTGATAAGAAGAGCTTTTCCCCTTGTCGAATTTAGTGGTAGCAGGACAGACCGTGGTCTTCCAGTGTCACTCTACTTACCTCTGTGCAGTGTATCCCAATTCTTATGGCACAGACTGAGAAGCTCAAGCTCATGATAGAGTGCACCCTTAGTAAGTTTGCAGATGACACTCAGCTGGGTGGAAGCGTCAATGTGCTTGAAGGTAGGGAGGCTCCACAGAGGGATCTGGACAGGCTGGATCACTGGGCCAAGGCCAGCTGCATGAGTTTCAAAAAAGTCAAGGGCCGGGTCTCACGCTTTGACCACAACAATCCCCAGCAGCGCTACAGGCTTGGGAAGGAGTGGCTGGAGAGCTGCCAGGCAGAGAGGGACCTGGGGGTGCTGATAGATGTCTGACTAAACATGAGCCAGCAGTGTGCCCAGGTGGCCAAGAAGGCCAACGGCATCCTGGCCTGTGTCAGGAATAGTGTTGTCAGCAGGAGCAGGGAGGTGATTGTGCCCCTGTACTCGGCTCACCTCGAGTACTGTGTCGAATTTTGGGCCCCTCGCTACAAGAGGGACACTGAGGTGCTGGGGAGGGTACAGAGGTGGGCACCAAGCGGATGAAGGGTTTGGAGCAGGTGTCATGCTGGTCTGCAGGACGAGATGGCAGAGACGCAGCCACTCAGCCTGTGGAGAAACAGAAGACCACTGCTCTGCTGGGCAGAAGTGCTGGCCTTCCCCATCAAGGCCCCTTCAAGATGCTTTCTTTGCTCTTTTCAAGACCGGGCAAAACTGACTTTAAATAAAACCAACCGACGGACCGAGACAGTCCATGCAGATGCGATTTGCCTCTCTTTTATTTGGTACTCTGGGGACTGCGCTTGGAGTTCTCTGTCCCCTCCTGGTCTCCCCAGCCCAGGAAGGATACCTGTGCACCATGGCAGGATCAGGTTTAATATTAGGAAGAATTTCTTTACCTAAGTGCTGTCAAGCACTGGAATAGGCTGCCCGCAAAGCAGTGGAGTCACCATTCCTAGTTATGGTCAAAAGACATGTAGATGTGGTGCTTGAGGACGTGATTTACTGGTGGACTTGACAGTGTAAGGTTAATGGTTGAGCTTGGTGGTCTTAAAGGTCTTTTCCAATGTAAATGATTCTGTGATTCTGTGTTGTTACTAGGAAAAAAAATATTAATGAATTTCTTGCTGAGGAGGAGAACTTGGAAAATGTTTTGAACAAAGCTTTTCTAGAAATAAGCTAAGCTCAAGAAAGGCACGCTCATCTGTCTGCTGATGGTAGCTAAAAAAATACTCTACTTGTTTGGGTGTGAAGAGTAAGATTTTCCTTATTCGCTCAGTAGTTTTGTCATAAAATGTCCAGGAAAATGCTTGAAAACAGTTTTACTTAATGTAGGATTTTGCTCTGATCACTTACTGCAAATGAAACAATTATGTTTTACCTCCTTAAAATGAAAAAATCTATAAAACATCTAAATCAAATTTACTATGGGAAGTTACTAGTCTGAATGTTAAGTCTAATCATAAGAGAATTTCCCTTAACATATTTCTGTCCAGTAAAGTCTTTGTCAAGTAAGCAAAAAATGATTTAGGTTTGCAAGTAGCATAACTTTACTCTGTGAGAAATCTGTAGGGAGGGTTGTCTTTGTTTTGGTTTTTTTTTACTGGAGTTTTTGGTGTATGTGTTTTTGGTGTTTTGGTTTTTTTTTAAAGCTGTTATTCCTCTGGGTTAAAAGCAATGTGTCGGAAGTTCCCACTTCTAACTTGGCTGCTGCACCTGAGAAGGAATGTAAGCCAAAATTGATACAATTGATATTGCTTCTGTACAAACAGAATTGCAGGAGTAGCTTAGTGTGAAAGGAAAAGAAGCAGTGAGGAGGAAACCAACATTGGCTGTGGTAAGGCTGTGGTAAAGGTGGCACCAGCCCTTTTAGACTCCTTAGACCTGGCTGTTAATCAAGTTCTTGTATATGTGTCTAGAGACTGCATACATCTCAAGTTCCAGTTCCAGCAACTGGAATTGAGAGTAACTTGAAACAGGAACATTGAATACAGGATAACTTGAAAGAGAGATAGAGGTCCATGGCCCAGTTCTGTCACAGGAGTTTCCTCAAGCTATGAGATATAATTTTAACATCCAGTTTAGCCAGTCTTTAAAAACCCCTCAAAATCTAAAACAAAAAACCCCAAACCAAATCAAACAAAACAACCCTCTCTGGAGACTTTCAAAACCCGTCTGGATGCGTTCTTGTGGGTCCTGCCATAGATGATCCTGCTCTGGCAGGGGGGTTGGACTAGATGATCTTTCGAGGTCCCTTCCAAACCCTAACATTCTGTGATTCTGTGACTCTGTGGTGAACTTAAGGTCCATGCGAATGGTATATATGGCAGGAGGCAAATGTCTAGCCACATATAAGAGGTGTAGACATGGAAACAGAAATACAAATGCTCCTGGCATGAACCTGCTGATTTCCAGATGGAAGTTCTCCCTGTACAACATGGTTTTACTTTCTCTGACCATTCAGGCATGTGTTTTTGAGGAATTCAGACAGACGCTGGTCCTCTTCTCCTCTGGAAATCAGTTCAGGTCACACACCTAATTGCTTTTGGGTCCCTTAACTGCTATGAGAGTAGCAAGAAGAGATGGTGAATGCATTGGCAGTTCCATGACATATCTGCTAGTATCCTGGGAACCAAAATGTATGAGTCCCACAGCCATCTCTAGCCAGTCCCTGCCACTGCCTGGGATCACAGAACATAGAGAACCTTTGACTCACAAGCTCTGCAAGTGTTGTGGCTTCACTAAGTGGCCAGCAGCAAGGCTGTGATTATGCACGGACGGCTGAACAATCTGAATCCCTAGCTCTGGAAGGAAGCAAGGATGCACTTTAGAAGTACGGCTCGATTGTGCCATCACCATGATCAGGGGCTGCACAAGGTGCAATTGCCATTCTAGGCTCTTCTCTGCCTCGTTTCTCTGATACAGCTACGCAAGTGCTACGCAGTCCTCTGGGGAAAAAAATAAAAAAAAAAAAAAAAAAAAAAAGGGTTTGATAATTATAACAGCCCTTGAGAGTTTTGCTTAAAATAAAAACAAAACAAAAACAAATAACCCCCAACTTCATGACCCTGTGAAGTTTTATTAGAGTTCAAGTGTAAAACACACGCACAGAGTAAACATCGAGCAACCTGTCGAAAACACCACCTGAGAGAGCCTGAGAGACAGTTTTCAGCCCCTTTAAATGAGCTCAGCTTTGCCGGGGCCCCGCGTCCCCACTGTGCCGGGGGTGCCGGAGCTCGTCACCTCTGCCCTGCGGTGCTGCCGAAACCGCGGAGGTGTTCCCCGTGTAACGGCACCTGTAGCGGCAGAGACACAAATTTTCTACGTTCTCTTCTCCACCTGCTTTTGCTCCTTCTCTGTTTTCGCTTACCTGCTGAAACGTGAGCTGCTGAGAGGGGTTCTCTTCTGCAGAAGAATTCAGCATAAGATGGCTTACCTTCCCTAAAGGGCTCCTTTCCGCCGCCGGCGGCACTGGAGGGACTTTCAGAGGGAATGAAGCGCACTATTTTATGACTGCTTTAGTCTGATGTCTCAGAGTATCGGCTGGCATTATACAGAGGCCAACCCAGACATGCAGAACTGCTAGCGCTGCATTTGAGTAACACAAGGCATGCAGAGATTTACTTGTCATCTCAGCTAGGGAATGTCCACTTAACAATACTTATGTGTGTTGCACACAAGATCGCTTTTCGCAAAAATAGAAAATGAGATATTTTCTCTGCAAGTCCAAGAACCTAGAAAACCTAGGGGAAAACACTCCAGGGCATCTCTCTTTGGATTTGGCATTTACTGTAGCATTCAGAAGTTAACCACACAGCTAATAAAAGAATGTGCAGTAATTCATTTTTAATGATCATTTCCTGGGTGTGGTAAGTGGTTTTGTCGCTTTAAATTCTTATGCAAATAAAATCAGGCTAATCTTCTTAAATAGGTAGCTGTGGCTGTGTCAGCCTATTCTGAGCTGACAGGAGAGCTGCATAATACTTGGAATTCTCTAAATTGTTCAAGTCAGTGGGATATCAACAATCGGCACAATAATAATGATAATAGGCATGTGTTTGCTTGCAGAGAAATTATTGCATAACTAAGGGCCTCATTAAGGGTTTTCAATACCTCAGAAGAATGCCCCTAACTTTCTGATTGTTTTCATCCTATTAATACCAACATCACACAAGCCACTCCCCAAGAGACTTCTAACAAGCATGTTGTTTTAATCACTGGTTAGTTAGGAAATTCAGATGCAGCAACATCTTTGAAATGAATTAACAGTGCAGTTATGCCTGGAGTGCTTTGATTAACAGAGAAGAGTGCCTGTTTCTGAGACTGCCATTTCTCCAAAGTAATGTCCTCTCATTTTGGCTTTCTTGGATCATGCAATGATGCTCCTAATGTGATTCCAGTCGTCCTGCATAAGTGGTAGAGGAACAGTAATTGTTCAATGTAAACCTTCTAGTAATTTCTATAAGATCCGACCAAAATAGCGAACAGTACCAACACAGCCCCACCCCAGCAACACAGGAAACCATATGACAGCTCAGTGGCACTCAGGCAAGATCACACACATCGAGTCCCAGACATCGCAGTCACAAGCGTCCTGCAATCTGACAAGTTCCACGGAGTATCCATGCCTGGTCCTCCCATAGCACGTGCCACAAAATGCTCCATCATCCAAAACAGCCTGAAAACCTTTTTGACTAAACCTTCTGAGCCATAGGAAAAGAACCAGAGAGGTGAACAGCATGACCAGATTCCCAAATCGCACAGTTCCAGGGATTTTATTAGGTGGAGATGCCCAGGTGATAGGGCAGCCTGAAGGACACTGACAGCCCTCACGGTGCTTTGTTTGCTTCTGAGGCTGGATTCTCTGCACACAGTCACAAAGTGGCTGTGTGATTATATGAGGCAGGCTTGAGACCTGCAGGTTTAGATCTTCTTTCCCACTTGTGGGTCTAAATCCTGGGTGTTTAGCATTTCTTAAGATGGCAGTAGATAATCTAGGAAGCCAACCTCAACAAAACCCATGCTGCAAAGCAAGGAAAACAAAAACAACACAATAGACCCTGCCAATGTGACCTAGGGCAAAATTCCTTCCTGACCCTAGATCTGGAGATCGGTTTAACCCAAGTATGTGAGCCACACCTGCCCACGGGTACTTGAGAAATTTTCCAATACCACTACAAGCATAAGCATGCTTGTCCAGCCTCCTTTTTTTTCATCCAGGGCAACACCGGTGCTTCAAAAGTGAAATTAAACTCTGCCGTGCAGGTGATAAATCACAGCAGTTGTGAAGACGATTTCTTCCTAGTCCCCAGGCAGCAAGCAGAAGCATGAAGCATGTGACAGACACAAGATAAGTACAGCACAGAAAATGGCAACTGAGTCACCTCAAACTCCTTTTCCCCCTCTCCCCCTCACAACCTTGAGAATAACAACAAATTAATCCCCTCAAACCTCAGCCATGTCCGGATATACTTTCTGCTTGCGAATACAAAGCAAAGGAATGGAATAACACTATCTGACCGGGAAAGTTGTACATCAGCCTGTGAAGAGCTGAATGAGCCAATGCTGTGCTAGCTAACTGTCAACACTAGTCCTGTACTGCCAGCACAACTTCTTGCCACATCTTGTACCAGCCCTCCTGATGCCACCATCAGTGACCACGATGCAGCCACCTAGCACCTTCTCTGCTCATTACTCCCCACAGCCTGCTGATGGAAGTGATTGCTGTCCCTGATCCCCTGATTTCTCCTGCTGAGGCACCCATCCAGTGACAATTTTTACCTTCAGAGAGGCACCAGGGTGGTGCTACAAATGTAGAGACCACAGCCTCTGCACTGTAAGGAAATTTCAGGGCCCTCTGCCAGCATTGTTGCTTTCAGCGAAAGATCTCATGGTTCTCCTCAGGACTTCAGTGCACCCTGTGCTCTACTTCAGCTTTGTAAGCAAAAGCAACTCCAGCGGCACAGAAGCCCTCAGAAGAGCTTTTAGCTCAAATACTCCCAGATAAAACTTCTACTGTCCTTTCAAAGGCTGCTGCTCTCATGACTCCTTGACTGCAGCATAGGGGAGCTGTGTTGAGCTTTACTGCCAGGCACATTAGGCACATTCATAAGCAGTGTGAACAACATTGTGTTCACTCCAACTTCATATCCTAGCACAAGTATGTGAAAAAACAGCATAATCACATGCAGCTGAAGTTTGGCTGTCCAGCCAGTTCCTCACTCATGCCAACAGGAGCCAAGAGAAAGTTTCCACCATCAAGGGCACAGAGTTGGGGTTTCTCTACTCGTCAGTCCTTCTCAGGTTCTGCTCCACAAGCATGTTTGAACTGCTTGCACATAGGTCCAGATTCTCTTACCTTTGAAGTTAAGAGCAAAACTGCTTTTCTGTTTGCTTTTGAATAGGCTCAGTTCCCATGAAGTCTCTGAGATGAAGGCTCCTAAAAGCCAAAGTCACCTGTGAAATTGGTACTTCAGCTCCAAGGTAAGATGGAGGATTTTCAAAGTTTCTGTCTCTGTTCCCCAGTTAAGACTCTCTGTGGACAGCCCACAGGATAGACAATGTGTAGCTTGTTTACACCTTTGTTTCTTGTCCTTTTCTCCACTCTGAACTTTCCAAGGACTCATGTAACACCTAGCACAATCGTAACTGTGTAGTAACTACTACAGGCAGTGCCACCAGCTGTGAACTTGCAAAACAGCCATTATAAGAAATTATAACAACAATCAGCATGTTAATGTTTTATTGTTCCCTCAGCTTTGGTTATGCTATGTCTGAAGGCTATGCATAAATAGCAACCTACCTGCGCTTTTACCATGTCTGCTCTGTAAAAGAAAGATAGCCCCTTCTTTCCTCTTAAGTTAAAATCAATGTTAGATTAAAAACATGCAAAGCGGATAGGCAATCACAGCAGCTTGTCATAATTTTAAGATATGTGTTCCACACTTTAAGCCTATGAAGCTGTATTTTATTATTACTTTTTTTTTAAAAAGGGAACTGGCTGCATATTTGTTTTTAAATTTCTACTCTGACAGCCTAGGATAAGGCCAGGGCTGGGGTTAGGAGCAAGGCTGGGGAAAGAATTATGGTTAAGGATAAACACATCTGGGACTTCAGAAGTGATCTCTAAGGTCCCTTTCAGCCTAGGCCATTCTATGATTCTATGATTCTATGAAGTGAGGCAAAATGATCATGTGCAGTTCTCCTTAGGTTATCAGGGATCACTGCTGGTAATCCTAAATAAGCAAAAGAGACCAGATGGCTGGCAAATAGCAATTGGATCGTATTATTAATAAAGCTGGAATTTTCATATATCTTACAAACCAGGTTGTGTGTTATAGCAATAGGCAGGAAAACCCTAACCTCCTGATCAGTGCAAGGGACTTTTTACAAGATCTACTATGTCAGAATCCTACTTATCAGCCTCACCAGGGAAGGGTTTTACACCTGGAATACCTAGGATTGCAGCATGCGTCCCTAGGGTTTTGTCTTCAGGACCACCTGCGTTCAGTCTGAGCAGAAATACATTTGTTCTGGAAACTCAGGAATGGTTTCTGTGTGCTGTGCCAGTAGGCCTAGGATGGAAAACCAAGGGCAGCTGCATCTGTAAGAAGCTACCACCAGATATTCCCAAAGGAACACCACTCTGAATTGAAATTTCATACTGCTCTGGGGGAACACAACTGTCTGTGTTCAGTGGTATCATGGGAGATTCCTGGATTTTCCTGACAATCACAGGGCAAGAACAAAAGGATTTTAAAGTCAGTTTCTGTACTAGCTATGTGGGATTCCTTAGGATACAACAGCATTTACCATGTCAAAATTTCCCTCAGGGAGATTTCAAAGATCCACCACAACAAAGGAAAACACAAATACAGGTCGTCATTGCTCTATCCTGTAACGACAGCATGTTGTGCTCTGAAGACATGCTCAGCAAGGTCGACAAACCCAGTTTGAAGCCAACAGTATTATTCTTTTGAAGCCAATGGAGTTATTTCTCTATAAGAGGAGAAACTTGCCAGTATTTTGTCCTGTGGAACTGAGGCAACACCAACAGCACTGCTGTCTTCTGCTTTCTCTGCAAGACCACAGGTAACACTGCAGTGGCAACGGCAGCCATGCTGAAACTAAACTCATACTTACATTTGTCAACAGATTAAAATAGCATGTCTCAAAGATAATGCCTGTGATGAAGTCTTTTGGGCACTGCATGAGCAGCAGCCTATCAACTCAACGCCTTACACACCGAGATGTTTTTAAGATAATGTTTTCTTAGAAAGAGATCAAAACGTGTTTTGCATGGTTGTGTTTTACACCAGTGCTTCCAGAATTCTGCTGCTCTTCTTTGTTTTGCTCCAGATTGTACAACGACTGTCTCACACCAGGTGCTTCTGAAAAGCCCTAAAGGGAGGGTCTCTTTTAGGAGCAGGATACGTGAGACATCAAATTTTTTCCTGTGGGTGTTGCAGGATTAGGATGTAGAGCAGTTTGTGTTTTATGTCCTAAGGGACCAATATCTTTTTACATTTTGTCTGTTCACTTAGCTATGAAAAGGTGACCATGTTCCACCAAATTCTGGCTTGAATTACCAATCATTTGCCTTAGTCTTGTCCTCCTGGACTGTCATACCCCATGTGGTTTATGCTAGGATGGTATACTGTACTCCGCATCTCCTGATACAACAAATACAACAAATACAACAAATACATGAGAGCAAGAACAATCTGCATGAAAGACGAAACTTGAAGGATTCAGTATCTGGTCTTTTCCAACATTAGGTCTGAATCATCAGCTTGTTGACACTGAACTTCACTCCTTGCTTTGCAAACAGTTCAAAGCAGGAAAACCACTATCCCTCTGGATCACTAAAGGACTGCCCTGGAGAATTTCTCTTTTCCCCTTATGCAGCATGTTAAGCTTTTGATTTTTGCCCTGCCAGACCAGAGGCTGGTGAATAGTTATGGTAATTTTTGTGGCTGATGAATTATTTTGCGGAAGAACTCTTGTACTGTTAGTATTATTTATTATTTGCTGAGTGCTGGCAACATACTTCCACCTCAAAAGAGAGACTTTACATGGGGAAATTTCTTTATCTGCATATGCACGTGACGACGTACATGAATATGCCCTCACTTCTGCCTCAAATTCCAGTAAGTCATCAATTCTTCCTGAGATTCTGCACAAAGTGCCCCTACAGGAGCGGTGCCTGGATGGAGAGACAGCCCAAGATGGTACGTATGGACTTGATCAAGAACATTAGTGTCTATCTTCTGGAATGAGTGCTCTCGTGTGGGAGAAACTCATCCGACCCGCCTCCTCCAGCTGTGCAGAGCAGCCCCAGAGAGGAGCCACATTTTCTGCAGTCATGGCTGATTGTATGCCAGATGTAACCACTCTGCCCATTTCCAGGCCCACACCACGAACAATGGCAATCCCATTGTGTGCCTCTCTCGAAGGAGATGCAATGGTCCCAGGGCACTTGGAGACCAATATGAGGAATGGTGGGAAGTGGAACAGCTCTCACCAGCATAGGCTTCAGATTACGCCTGCTGTAATTCTAGAGCACTATGCTCAAAACCATGTGTGTCCCATGGACAAGACCAGACGTTATTCACGGCAGAGCTCCCTTGATCCTTCTGGACTTGGGAGCAACAGCCTAAAAGCTCTGGGGCAGCTCTCTTTAAACCCAGACTGGAATCCAGTATGAACACGAACAGTACTAGCTACACATTAGTCTCTATTATTTATTTTGATATTGAAGTACATTTATCTTAGCCTTTCCCTAAACATCCTCAGCAGTCTTCCACTGAAGTGGGAAGAGCAGCACAAGGAATACCGCAAATACCAAGGTAATGTTATCTGTTTTTTCTAAAGCAAACTTGGCAGATTTTGAAAGAACACCCACTGTGGCAAATTCCAGGCTTAAGTAAAACCTTTTGATAATGAAAATATCAATAATGGAGGCTAGATTTTGCGTTTTGTTGTGGTCTCTCCAGATTGGGGCAGAAAAGGACCCATGCGGCTTTGCAGCAATGGGAGAGAAGCTCAAGGATGTGCTCTCCCCTACAGCTCCCGAAACAAGGGGCTTACCAGGGAGGTACAGAGATGTGATGGGAACATGTAACTTCAGCTGGTAACAGCTCGTGGAGGACTGGTACAAATTGGCTAGGAAAGCATCAATAATATTTTCTCTTTGCACAACCACCCCACCCAAGCCAATCATTTCCAACTGAAGAATATAGGGACATTGGAGCATATGGCCCCTGAGCTGCTAACTAAATACTTCAGAAAACTTACAGCTTTGCTAATTCTGCCACTGACTGTCACGATATGGATAATTGCAAATACGTACTCCTTTCTTTTCGGGCAAACAGATGCAAATGTAGCACGTTATCAAAATGGAGACAGTTTAGGAAGAAGACTGGGAAAAACTTTCTGATGATGAGACATATTTGCCTGCTGAGTAGCATCACTGTATAAAGAAGACACTGCATTTGAGTCACTGCGGACTTCAGTCCTAGAGCCCACGGTGGGACAAAACAGTCCTGCTTTGACTGGAAGTGGATGGTCATGCCATGTGCCCTAGCAAATTTTCCTCTCCCAGAACATGCCATGTAGACAGCTCTGAGGAAGAACCCTCTGTCTCTGTTCCCTTTTATATGAGGGTTATTGTATGCATGCTGAAAGTAGGCTGTGTTTGAGTTGGCTGGAGATAAGCCAGTCACTTTGCATCCATTGGCGTGTTTGTTTTCACCTCTACCTACCCACGGGTACCATAGCGAACATTTCTTAACAGCAGATTATCAGAAAGCACAAGGTGAGGTTGCAGCCAGACTGTGGTTTCTTCTCTCTCTCTTTGAGGCAGAGAGCATTTGTAACCACTTTCCTGTCTTCACAGAGCTGCTGATGACTGCATCTTCTTGGAATTTGCTTGCTCTTGCTGGCGCACAGCAGCAGGCAGAACCACCGCAGCCGCCGGGGGCTCACAGATTGTCTCTCTTCTCCCGCTGCTAGCTGGGGTCACTCCTGTTTCTGCTTCCAGTGAAGGGGAGTCCAGGGGTGTGTGTGTGTGATCTAGCTCCAGCTGAACTCACTGATGGATAGCGGAGCCTGAGGAGGGGCAGGAGGAAATAAGAGTGAAGAGGAGATTAACTCTGCTTGAAGCCCGGCGAGGCGCTGAACCCACGCTGCAGCAGCTGATGGGTGGCGGAGTGGGTGTGGGACATTTGGCCCTTACCTCTCCACATCAAAGCTCTTGAGAAAAAAAACAACACAGCATCCTGAGAATAAGCGAGGGTAATTCAACAGTGTCGTAGTGCCTCTCCTAGGGAGAGCGAGCACTTCTAACAAAACGCAACTGACCGGGGCAGGGGCGACTGAAAGCAGCTTAGGAAAGATGCCTTGGGGTTGGACTTCCTATGAAATTGTTGTGTGGCCTCAAAGGTGCGGGGCTTCTCGACCTCTCCCCCCGCAGGGGGTGGTCATGGACTCAGACAGAAGCAGCAGCATGCAGAAGACACATGGAAAGGCTGTCTGTTGCCATCAGCACACAGGGTCAGGTCTCAGATCGGATGAGTCCTTAGTCCCATTGGCAGGAGGGCTTTCCCATTTCACTCCAGGTAAGGATTTGGCTCACCTCCTGTGGTATCTGTTCAGTAAAGCCACATAACCTCTATTTGGAAAAAACACGTCCTAAGGAGTTTCCCATTTTTTGGATGAAATCTCTGTCTTGCCTCTAACCAGTCTATCTGTCTCACTAATCTTGCCTGCCAGGATATAGATCTCTCTATCACTGCTTCCATCTAAAGTTAGCCTAACCATAGTCCATTCTTTTTACTCTTTTTTTTTTTTTTCCCAATTTAATTATATTCAGTTAGAAATACATGTGTTTGTGCTGGTGCTGCTCCCTGCTGGGAAGCTGCTAGGGGGTGCAGGCTTTTGATGGCGAGAGCAGAAGTTAGGCAGCTGGGCCCTGTGGACAACCTTTTGCAGCTCCTTCTGACCAGGCTCCTTGTGGGCTCTGCTGTGACTTGCGCAGCCCACAGCCTCTGAAGACCAGCAGCTTGTGGTAGTGAAATGATGGCTCAGTTTTGCCCAGGCCTGCTCAGCCTTTGAAGTGTTTTTCGCTTCATCACAAAGTCTCTTTAAGCATATGCACCACGGTGGGTGCCAGCCTCCTCTTGCTAATCCTTTAGCTGTTTTAGTGTGAAATGTGGGTTTCCCTGTCTCTCCTGCTGACGACAGCCCCTCCCTTGTGCCAGCATACTTGCTTGAAGAGTTGTATAGGAGTCAGATCTGGGACCTGATCCACTGACAGGTAAATCTGGAGTGGTAAATGATTTGTTTCAGCCAAGTAAGTTGCTGCATTCAGCTGGCCTTGTCACAGATTGAGATCTCAGAGAGCTACAGCACGAGAGTGGGAACAAGCAACCAGCTTCCTAGATAAAAGTCATATTATCTCGACCACAAACACCACGTCCTTGCTGTCACCTTCATCTGAACACCCTGACTCCTGAATCCTGTTCCCACTCTCCACACAGTCCCATCTGTCCTCTCCCATCCAGTCACTCTAGATAGCTCACCCTCTCCTGGGTTTGGATCTGCTGCCTCCTCACCTTAGGCCCTGGCTTCTGATGTGCAGTTCTTCTCAATCTTTTCCCAGTGAGTCACTCCTGGATGGTTGAATATCGCCAGAGCTGACACCATTAATTGAAGCTGCACTGGCCAAGTGTTCTTCTGTTCTCTACCAAAAACATCTCCATGCTTTTAGGGCAAGAGAATACTTGGTCCTACTGTACGAAACTAGAGGACAGTATGAGCAATTAACTCCAAGAAATGAAAGGGGATTATAAAATTAAAAAAAAAACAAACCCAACCGACAGTGTATCGGACTAAACACAGGTCTACTGCAAAGAGATAGTGTATGTGTCTCCATCAACATGTACTGATGACATATATTGCTGATAAGGGCAATGGGGGAACCAAGCTGTAGCCCTAGATAGCATGTGGGAACTTTCAGCTTTCCCATTCTCCAAACATTTTTACAAGCTTGCCGTCTTTGAATGCTCAAGGCCTGATCCAAAGACCCGCAAAGTCACCAGAAGGAATGCCAGTGATTTCAGACCCTCTTGGATCTTGCTCGCCTGCCCTGGCCCCTAGAGGAGAAGGGGAGGCAGAGTTGTTAGGGGAAAAAATGATTCTCATGCTTCAAGAATTTTTTCTGGATTCCTCGGGGCGTGTCAAGCTCGCAGCATGCCAGCAGCTGGGAAGTGCACACTCTGAGTGCTCTCTTTTGCCATAACCTCCCACCCCTAATCGGATAAATAAAGGACCTTCGCTTCATCTGGCTTACCCCATAATGCTATTGGTGCAAAACTTGAATACCCTTCCTGAATTGTGAAGTCACTGTGTGCTTTTTGCTGAAAATGCTCACAGTCTGGGAAAAAATGGTGTTGTCCACTAGATCAAAACAGTGTGACCTCTTTAGAGAAGTGCTTTTAGGTCTTGAGAAATGGAATGAGTGAAGGAGGCATCCACTGCACATCCTCTTTTTACTCCATTTCAGCCTTATTTCTCAGTTCAGAATGATGGAAATGTGCCTGCCTGTTTTAGGAGCAGAGCCCAATTATGGATCATCAAAGATCCCCAAGTTTGCTGCCTGCTTGCATTGGTAACTTCTTGACATTTTTGTTAGGATACATGATCTCCACTAGCACAAGAAACCTGTGGAAAAAAACCGAATCAAACCATTTCTTAGAGTTTAAGAATGAGATAGAAGAGAGCAGATTAAATGTAAGAAATTAACTAGGTCAAAATGTCAGACAGAATATATGTCCTTTGCACATCAAAGGCTGTGATACCCTGGAAGACATCAGCCACCCCAATTCTGTTTAACCTCCAGTGGGTAAGGAGAGGAATGCAGGTGTGACTCATGCAGGTGAGTTAAACGACAAGCCAAGGGCTGTTCCATACTCAGTGTTAAGTGGTTAGTAAAGACACAAGTGCTGGAAGAAGGAAACACAAAAACTCCCTGCATTCTCCACTGGGTTTTCAGAGCTGGATTCTGGTTCTTTCTGAAGTCCAGGATCATTCGGAACAGTAGCAAGATGTTGGAAGCACTTAACATTTTCCTGACGATCTTCTTGGCTCCTTATAAAAGGACTTGACTCCTCAGGACTGCACTAATCTATAGCCAGAGCACAAGAGGTACAGCTAGAGGATGCTAAAGGATGCTCAGGACAGATAAACTAAAGAAAGGGAAGAATTTCAGTTCAGGAATTTGTAAGCAAGTGAGAATAGAGTTAAGTATAAAGCCTTCTCAAGTCAGATTGAACTCTGCAACGGCATGTGTGTGTCTGCACTTGAGCAGGAGGCACACATGCTCAACTCTCTCTTTAGGAGGGAGTGTTTGGCACCCTCTGCATCTGTTCTTGCTTCAGTCCTTCCATGCATGCCTTCCAGTTCGAGCAAGAGGAGGGAATGGGCGTGTGTGGTACCATGTGCCCATGCTAACACTGACAGGGACTAGTTCCTACCAGACTTTGTCACCCATACCCATATGAGCGACAGCACAGTGAGCAGGATCAGACAGCACTGGCCCCACATATATGGGTGTGCTGGTGGCCCCGTGTAAAGCAGGGGTCAGTGTGCCAAAACCTGAGCCTACAGCTGGAGAGAAATGGCTAACAGAAATAACGACTGCAGTGTGTGAAAATGGCACTCTGCTTGTGTGTGCATGTATGTGTCATGAGTTACACATGTAGTCCGCTTTGTGTGTGTGTCTGTGTGTGTGCATGAGACAGGCCTCAGCCTTCATAATTTTGAATGACTTTCCTTCTCCTTTTGCCAGCATGGGAAGGCTGCCTCCCACTGCTCACCACACTGCTCTCGCCCCTCTCTTGCTGGCCCAGCCATGCTGCTGACGTTTCAGCTGCATCCATCTAACCAATGCGAATATTTAAAGCTGTTAAATTGATGGGCTGAGTAAATAGGATTAGCTCCGTGTGCCCAAGGGGGGAGCGTCACTGCTTGCACAGACTGATAGGAAGACAAGGGGGAGGGCTGAGGAGGAGAAGATTGCTTTCAAGCCGACAAGAATATGCTATATGGGAGGTACACAGATAGCTTCCAATCTGCTGGTGATTGGATTAGACATGCTCTTAAATGTGAAGTGCCTATACAAGTCTGAGGCTTAGCTGGTGCCGGTCTGCTGAGAACCTGCCGAGGTGCTCCCCAGGGATTGCGGCCACCCCAGCAGGCCCTGGAGATGTCTGACAGTCAGGTGGCAGAAAGCCCCCGCTGCTGGGCCCTGTCTAGCCCACCATCCCAGGCATCAGGTCTTTAACCGGCTCATGGTGAAAGCTGAGATCCTTTGCTTCCATCTGTTCACATGAGATGGCTTTACAATTGCCCCTGTAACCTACCAAAGGAAAGCGTGAAGTGATCTCTCGCTGCCTGGTGGAAGGAAATCCCTCCCTCCTTCCCTCCAACTCCCCCCCTCTTCTTTTTCTTCCAGATGGAGGATTTGAATGTCTTTCATGGTCTATTTAAAATATAAAGTGGGTTCTTGACACATATTTTGAAGCCATGCTTGTCTGGCCATTGATTATTGTCCCTAACAGCAATGCAAGCCAAATGCTTTCCTTTCTCCCCAAGCTTTGATAATATCCCCAAGAATTTTGGCTGCTTTTTTACTCAGTTTCAAATACACCTGGCCTGCTATGTAGGAAAGCAGTGAATGGCATTGGGTAAGACCTTTCTTAGGTTTATGGAAAAATAGCTCCAAATATTTTCAATTCGAGCAGGAAAAAAATTGAACAAAAATATCATAGTTGCTGGTCAGAGGAAAAATTAAATTAATTTTCCAGCTGCCAAATCTTTTGCAGAGTGTGCAATTGTGATAACTTGGATTTATTACATGGATATTATCCTTTACTTATTTTCTAGTCAGAGGGAAAATATTGTTGAGGAAAACCTTTGTTTAACACCTATTTTGACAGCAGTTAGACAGCACTCTGATGTCCATGTGATCACTCTTAATCAAACACTGTCTTTGTTTTTGAAACAGATGCTTACCCTGATATTCTAGAAAAGTAGAAGTTATACATCTTTATTTTCTTTTTTCCTTATTTTTGTTTATTCTGGATGGGAAAAACAATATCTCACGTGTGAGGTCGAAGCTGCAACAATAATTAATCCAAATAGCTGAGGAAAATACGGGAAGGACCATAATGTCCGTATCCTGCTGCAAAAATTATTCCTATTTTAGCCAGGGAAAAAAAGGAACAAAGAAGTGATTTGACCACAAGAACTGAGTCATGGAGCCATAAGCCATGTCCAGATACAGGTACTGACTCCGAACCTGCTGCTCTTGTTACTTATTCTGGGTAACAGGCAGGTAAAAGCATGAAGCAGGAGTAGAGCAATGCCAGGTGGGCACAATCAAAACTGAAGTGCAGCATTTCTTTCTGCAGGAAAGGGCTGGGCTTCGTTATCATCACTAAAAGCCGACTGAGAAATACTTCTAGACTTCAGGGAGATATTCAGGTTGGAATAATGTCTGGCTATGTATGCAGGTGTAATACATAGAATGGGTATGACCAGTAAACGGTATAATAAATACAGTACAAGAACTTTCAAACATGATGAGATTTCCTCAACACATCATGGTGACTCCACCAATAAGGTCCACAGGAAGGAAAGAAGATGACCAGGGTGCCCCCCGGCATGTGACTGCTAGGGAGAGGACACCAGAACTCTCAGCCACAGAGCCTAATCTTGATCTTACCGCCCTATGGATGAAGGATTTGGTTTGTCCCACAGCCAGACTGCTTCTGACAGTGGAAACAGAGGAACAGAGGGAAGACAGAAGGGAAGATGTGAATGACAGAAGCCCAACCTCTAACTCCAGCAGCACCTACTCCCTTGTCATTTCCTGTCAGCAACAGCGGCAGCAAAGGCTGTCCTGGTTATTTCATGAAGGTAGGCAGGAAAGTTACAGCTATTTTTGCACCTTGCACATCCCAGCTTGTAGCCCTGTGCAACTGCCTGCTTCATGTGTTCCTTGGAATGCCTCGTGGGGCACCCTTATTGAAGGTCTGTACCCTAACGTGGTGGGAAAAAGAGTCCTGAGACAAGGACTTTTGGTAATGTGAGGGAAACCTCATCTCATTCTTTGTCCCTACAGCTGAAGAAGCTTGTCCCAGAAATGACTGCACTCAGTGACAAGTGCACCTTTTTAAATGAGTCAGTGATTCAGAAAAATGAATGGGGAAGGACGTTCTGAGCCCTCATCCCATACCCTGTGTGCAGATCCTTCTACTGGCATCCACTGGTACTAGATGCCCTGTTTCCCCTCAGCCCACATGAACACCTGGACCTCCATGAGTTTCTGCACTGGAGCACCAATCCATGAATAACCCCACAGGGACCTGATTCTTGGCACATAGCAGCTTCAGAGCAGCAGAACTGAGCTCAGCTTATCGTTTACTCTTGCTTCATGGTTGTATACCTAAAAGCTGAATCTGACCTACTGTTTTTTAAGATTCCCCGGTGTGGCATCTCCTGATATAATACTTCAGGCCCATTGCTCACTGTAATGGCAAGTTGAATACAGGTGCCCCATGGTCTCTGATAGACTGATGATAATGTTGTTAGGGCCTCAGGCAGCTCCTCCACTGATCAAGTCTCTGCTTCTTAGATCGTGAATCATGCCCCCATTAATTTAAGAGCTGTGGTGGCAACATGTTTGGTTGCACTTTTTTCCCATTAGGCATAGGGGGTATCTTGAGTGGGCCTGACTGTATTAACTTATGCTGGAGATTGAACACAACTATCTAAGCATTCCTCCTCCTGTCCTGGGAGCTAGTTTATATCTGATATGCACTGCCACTTCTCTTTATTTTTTTCCTTATGCTTCTGCTCAGGTAATTCCTCAGTCACCACCATCTTTCCATTTTTCTGGCAGTCTCCACCGTTTAGACACATCAGCTGCATTTACTCCCTTCTAATTCAGCACCTCCAGCTATACAACTGTGGCAAAATTCCCAAAGTGCTTACATTATGTTGTCTTTCAAAGCACGTTTGGGCATCAGAAGAGGCCCCTAAGTCAGAACCCAATCACTGGGAGAAGCTTTAGACTTTCTACCCTCTAAGAAGCAGACAGACTGGAGCAGCATCCCAGCTTACTCAGCTGAGGATCAGCTTTCATCCTCAGGCCCTAGTACTGTGTCCAATGCCCTTGAACCACTGTGTATAGTGGTTCTTGTAGGCAATGACACCCTTCACCATATTCCGAGGAATAACTGCGTATTAACATACACTTTTTACATAAGATTAAATTGCCCTCCTTTCCCACCTTTCTATCAAGTTTAATTTTAACTGATAAGCTAACATAACTGAATGCAGAAAATTAATACTTTCTGTACAAACTTGTATTTCTAAGCACTCCCCAGTCACCGTTAGTCTTCATCAGAACTGAGTGGGGATGTGTGTACTCAGCCATTCCTCTGTGGCATCTGTCTCTCCTGATCAAACTCCACTCAGTCCCACCATACTGCAACAGAAGCATCACTGTACAGCAGGTAGATGTGCCTATCTGCACAACAGACCATTTCCCCAAATGACTGCAGTTTTAATTTCTCTTTGCACTTCCTGACACCATCTATATCTGAATAATACCTACTTCTTTCTGGAGACTGCAACCACTGAATGCTCTGCTAGTTCAAAATCAACCTTCTGACTCCACCCAGGTTCTTCTGTCTTAGCAGTGTTTCCACTTCTTTACTTGAATAGCACCAAAAGGACCTCTGACGTCCCCTGAATTGACTCCATTTTTCTTCCTTTTCTGGCCTCATTAAAGCTGTTCTTGATTTTATCACCTCTTCCTGCACTTGTGCACTTGATTGTTATGTAATTAGATCAGATAACCTATTCAAACAAAGTAAGAGGAAATTAGAGATGGAAGGGCTTCTTTAGATGGATGAGACAAGCCTCACTCCCTTGGGAAGAGAGCAGGAAAGGAATAGTCAGTTGTAACTCACTCTAGTGTTATGGTGTTCAGTTCTCCCTTGAGAACCAGCTTTAGTCTCTGATCTCACTACTAGGAAGCGTTCCCTGACTGTTCCCTAACACTTCCACTGCTTAATTCATTGGCCCACACCTAGTCTTGCTCTTCACCACACAAAATAGTTTTCACAGGATCATTTGCCCTTTAAAAATACTTTTTGCATATCTACCCCCATCATTACTTGGTTGAGATTTACATTCTCTAAAGTCAACAAGGGTATCCTCCCAAAGGCTTCAGGGGCCTTTTTTTGGTTTCTTTTCCTTTTCTCCCAAACAGAGGGCTATTATCACATCCTTCTAATGCACCCCTCTCTCTCTCCCAGAGGTACCTGTGCACTCTGCTCCAAGGAGAATCAGGTTGCTGAATCCACTGCAATGGTTTGCCTCTATTGCTACAAGACTCTCCATGGAGGGAAAAGTCCTTGGTTCTTCCCAAGGACAGCTTTCCTGCCATGGGAAACCCCAGGAGCCCATCTCATTGCTCCACAGCCTACATCATCATGAATGCCTCTAATTCCCTACTTTAATTGCAGATGATCTTTTTGAAAAGGAAACCAATATTGAGTAGGGAGGGGAGGCAGCCAATAGAGTTGTTTCCTTAATTTTCCCTCTGGCTGTGGTAGCCCAGGGAGTGGCTTGTACTAAACCACAGCCCACGCGTACAGTTGGCAACAGTCCTGTGGATTTGCAGGACTTCCTCCAGAGCACGTCACTGTGGGCCCCCTTGGCTCTTTTAGACTATTTAGAGTGATAAGAAGTCTACACAGAAACAAAATTGCATTCAAACACATGGAAATCATGACAAAACTGCTCCATCTTTGGGAATGAAAACTGACACCTAGGAGAATTAAATGACTGCTGTAGGACCCACAGAGTACTTAAGACAGGTAGAGATCTCTTGGACACAGAAATTTGCTTATTGCAATCCTGGACAAACATGTTCTAAAGTTCCTTCCCAAAACTCATCAAGCACCACCTTAATTAAACGTCTTAGAATTTTCTGCCCCGATGCCTTTGGTGTGGCTGAGCACAAAACTGTAGTTTTAATGTTTTTATATAGGGCTTGGCTTAAGCATGAAATTAAATGGTTTGCTGAGCTGGGTTTCAGGTTTCCCACCATTTGGGGAGGTTTAGCATTCAAGCAACAGTGCCTCCGCTTTGCTCAGAAAATCAGCTTCCCAGAGGTGACCTTGGGAGGCGGCATTGCTCTCCGCCGGCCAGAACAGCTGGTTGAAATGCAGGAGACACAGCAGATCTTTGCTGAGTCCTCCCTAATGTTGTTGAGTCACCTCTGACTTGTGTGGATCCCTGCCAGCAGGCCACCTGAACAGCTCTGATGCTCTCCTAGCCAGGCACTGCTGCCTCCTGCATCTCAGCCTTCACATTCCACACTGCTCACAAGCATGTGAGTAATGCATGGCATTCCTTTGGTTGTTCCTCCTCAGTTTCCTGGCTTTACTAGAACTGAAAGCTTATGCGGTAGGAGGAAATCCTTGGAGATCCTAGTAGAGGTTTCCTTGGCTGGGTGCTGTTAAGAATAAAGGAGCTGAGTAGTACTTTCACTCCCAGCAGGGTCCCAGGCTTGTGTAACATAAAGCAAGTCACTTAACCTTTCCGTACCTTACTTCCCCTTTGGATGAACTGAAAGACGTAGTGTCTCTCATTAGTGTTGCAGAGATGTAAAATTAGCACAAAGATTCAGACTCCTGGAAGCAATTATGCAAGCTGCTTCCCATGCCATAGACTATGAGAGACCCATATTTCTCATGAGCAGAGCATTACCTTCTCAGGACTTCTGGGAAATCATTTTGGTGCAAAAACTGAGATCAGAACTTGGCCCATCTTCTTCCGTCTTCTGAGTTGATGTTAAACGGCAGTCATCCAGGCTATTTTTTCTCCTTGTCACTGCTGCAGTCCTAATGGTATTTATCTTAAAGAATAGACATTCCCCATCAGCAAGGCAACTCTCAAGGTAAAGGTATTCCAACTACATGTGCCTAAATGTCTTCAAAATCCTCTGCTTCTTATATGTGCCTGAAGTCTGAAGTCCTCAAGTTTATGATACACTTGAGTTTCTGGCTATATAAGGAAGCCATAGCTGCTCACAAGCCCTACTACCATGCAGTGGTGCAGTACCTTTCACAGATCTTCCCATCTCCTCCTCCTCACCTCCTTGTTTGCGTCTTCATGTAAAGCCCCACATTGCATTTATTTCCTTCTGCCATATCACAGTGGAAGCTCGTGTCTGTTTTGCCCTTATCACCCTGGAGTCTCTAAACATTGATTGCTTTCCAAATTCCACCCTCCTGCTGAGTAGTTGGATTTTATTTTCTCCCAGATGTGTGAGAACCTTCTTTTTGACTAACCATATTTTCAGTTCTTGCTGTACTGTCTGTCCATCCCTACCACTGTGCAGCCGTATAATCTGCCAAAACTTTGATCTTCTTACTCATATCGGCTAGCAATTACTTGCAGAAGTTTCAGATCAGGCTGTCCTTCCATATCCATCCTGCACTGTAAGAGGAACCAACATAGGCTTGTAGCACTGCTTATACCCCCCCCCATCTTTACAGATACAGATACAACCAATTTTAACAACAGTCCATCTCTGACCCCTCTCAGACTCCTGTACACGTTAAGTACTACCCCTTGCACAAGAACTTTCAGTTCCCTATATCTATCTGACTCCCCAGCTAGGCTGAACTTAGTTTTCACATTGTTTATAATACAAGCTTCTTTTCAAGGCTCTGCCTCTCCTGCATCTTTGTCCCTTAATTGGGTGGACAGGCTTGGACAGGTTTATCTAAAAGGCTGAGGAATTTTAAACTGTACTTTGTTTATGAGAGCTTTGTATGATTTTAAAGCTCTCGGTTGGGTGACACTTTCTTTGGGATTTGTCAAAGGAGAAATAAGCCCATAAAGAGTTTTCTATAGCTAGCCAAAATGCAGAGTCTGGTTTTATGGGTAGATATTTTCACTGGAAGAGGCAGCAAGTCAGAAAAAGTGTGCTAGAGGTCCACAGCATCCTGGCCTTTTTTACAATGAAAGGTCAAAACTTGAGAAGTCTTCAGAAAAGAGCAGCCTGCATCATTTACTTCAGGCAACACTCAGAGGTCAAACCCCCCTTTCCATATGTGAACCCATGTCAGGCACTGTGGCTCGTTTTATGACCTGCAAAGTGATTGCATGCCTGAGTACTGGAGGGCAGGAGGTCAAGCCCTTAGTCCGGTGCTGGCCAGCTGGCAGCCCTTGTGCTTCAGGTAGCCTGTGGGAAAGTTTGTACAGCCCACAGCGACCAAGTCTCTGACCCCTTTTCCTTTCCCTCCTTTTCCTGGAGCAGAGTGTCTCCCATCTCTGCACAAGTCTCTGGCATGCAAAAGTGATGTAGAGCTTGCAGAGACCGTGGCAGAGCTCAGCAAGGAGCAAAGGTGCTGGTTCCAGGTCTGCTACTAACTCCTGCCCTAATGCACCCACACCCCCGTCCTGTGGCCGTTTGCCTCCGCACACTCCCCAAAAATCACCCTGCATTGCCTCTGGGCTGGCAAGCAACCTGCATGTATCAGCCTACTCTCTTGCCATTTGCAGCTGTGAGGGTGGCAGATGACCACCACCTCAGCATCTACGTCTGCCCACACTCACTGACTGCTAACTGGTGTCACGGCCCATTGGTCCTCTAGCCACTCGTACTGCTGTGCATAAGAAAGCACTGGGATGGAGAAGAACAGGGTGGGAGTGCTGGTAAATGCCATTCCTGTTCTGGGAAAATTGGTTTTCTCAGGCTAAAAAATAAAACTGTGACCTGGTGGTTAATGTACACGCAGAGGAGTCAGAAGTCAATTTTTATGTGGTTTGAACTGGTTCATTCATATCTAATTAAAACTGAAAGGGGAGGGTGGCTCATTTTATGCTCAGTTAATCAAGAGTCTGCAGAAGCTACTTCTTCTCCTCTGGGGATATTGATAACTGCTGGATTCAGCCCTATGGAACTAGATTGGTTAAACTGTTCCTCTCCATTTAAACTAATGTTAAGATACCCTTGGAGAAAAAGGCCAAGGCAACGGTACAAAATCCCTGAAGTTTAAGTCCACTTGAAATCTGATGCCAATCCTGAACCACATCTGATTCCAGCCCTCAAGCCCATTTCTAGTTTAGTCCAACATAGATAATTACTCCTGCATCTACTGGTATACTATGTATGAATATCAGGATATTCAGAACTTGGCTAGACCCTGAAAAAACTTTTTTAGGACTGGAATTATCTCTGCTTTAAGTAGGTCATTGGACTTAGAGATATCTGTTGGCCTAAATTACTCCGAGATTTTCTGACTGTATGGCCCACGTCCTGTTATCCATATGTGTGCTAGATATACCATGCAGAAAGAAGCTATCGAGAAGGATCTTCAGTCCTTCCAATTCATTCTGCCCTGTCTCCCCATGCCCACAGTGCAGGCAATAAACCACTGGAAACCATTTCTCTGCCCAACAACTCTGCTAATACCATGTTTAAGGAGTTCCTCTTGATGCTTTCAGGGGATCTGCTAGAGAAGAGCGTGCACAACCTGACCACAGTGCCTCAGAGCATGAAAGCACACTCATCACCTCAGTGGTTCTACTCATGATGCTTAAAGCTAAGCACAGGCTTATGTATTTAGTCAGATGAGAACCATATGTCATATTGTAAGAGAGGCTCTTAAGGTGTTTCTGCAAACCTTCAAGGATGAATTGCCATGCCAGCCAGGTAAGCACTAGTTTGCTATTGACAGAAACAGAAGTAATCAAGAGAGAGCTTAGGGCCTTATAACTACAACCCGTCTTTTCTCAGAAACTATAACACAGAACAATAAATGCTTAATTTCAGGTATACTTTGTCTTTAAAAAGATTTGAAAAAAAGATTATGGTGCCCAACTTGCTTGTTTTCTTCTAATGACACCAGCTGGATTTATAAATGATATTTTCTTATAAACCTGACCTCACTTATAAGGACAATCACATGCAAAGCAGCAGAAGTGGTCAGTAGACCAGAGTAAACTGATTAACTGAACTGATGAAAAATGGGCTCTAAATTCCACTGTATTTTCTTAAAAGCTGCTCCTCTCGGAGGCATATGTGAACAGCTTAGTATAAATATAGAATCACAGGACCTCGTTCTGCTTTCACATCAGAGTAATTCTGAAGTAATTCCATTAAAGTGAGCAGAGTTACACTGATGTAAGATCACAATCAGTTAGAAATGGAAAATTCCTAATAGCTTATCCACTTCATAACCCTTGGGCTAGTGTACAGTTATCCCTTGCATGAAACCCACATCTAATTCTTTAAAATATGAATAGTGGAAAATGGTGCTTGGGAGGTGCTTTGGTCATTTTGTGGGGTTTATTTAATTCCTCATGCAATTTCTCCTCTTGGGAAAATCCTTATTTTTGACTGAAAGCCAAAACCTCAGCTACATTGCCCAATAAATTAACTATGGAATGAGGCAGATATGCCACATTATGACAGCATAATTCTGGATGCCTCGTTCTCCCTTACTGGTTGTGGATCACCATTATGTGAGTATACGTGGAAGTTTCAGAGAAGATACTGTAAAGAAAAGCAATATGGCAATGTCATACAGCTTGGGCTATCACCTCCAGGGCTCAGTGGCAGAACTTCTCTTGTGTTGCATTAGAATATCACATTTCACAGAGACATTTCTGTTTTCTAGTGAAACGTCTAAATATTCCGTAGCATGAAGACATTTCTCACTGAATCCATGGCCCTGTTAGATTCGCTCTGTGTGAAACGCCTCTTCCCGCTGAAGAATAATTTCAGTAGAAATGATTTAACCTGACCTCATGGTAAAGAAGTTTCAAACAGAAGAGAAACTCTCTCTTTTTTTATCTTAGGTATATAACCATTTATTTCTTTTCACCACAAGGGTTTTGCTGATGTATTTGACATGGGAGTATTGCAGGAGAGGAGTGCTGCTTTATACTTTCCCAGAGACGCTTGCTAAGAGCCATTGCTGTAGAGGGACCTGAGGGATTCCCTTGGTTGGTGTGTGCTCCTTCCTGCATCCAAAGGGGTCCGTACCAGCTTCTGCAAAAGAATCTGAGGCCCTGACAATGGCAGAAATAAATTAGTTCCTGACTGCGCAGGGCTAATAGACAGAGTCACCAGCTTTGACTTCCAGAGCTGCTGGTCAGCTCTGGCTCTAGCCATGCCATTTCCCAACATTTTGTTGGAAGTCTCATGGCACTTGTGGCTCAGGGGAAGGAGCTGGAGTGAAGGAGAAGAAAGAGATTTCTGGCCAGTGCAGGGAGTTGGAGGTGCTCTTGGAATATAAACATATTGATTCAGAGAAGGGTGTCTGAGCAGTTGAGGCTTCTGTACATCACTAGGCTGTATGTACATACATCCACAACAGCAAACATTTCTTGATGCTGTTGGAAGAATACTTTACCTGAGTATCTGGGCCCTTCTGTTACAGTAGCAGGCTTCTATCCCTTTGGTGCACGGAAAACTCACCCACCCCCAAACACCAATTAAAGCACGTTAGAAGAAATGTGTAATCATCAGACCCATGAGGTTCTGGCAGAGGCTTCTGAACAGTCACAAGGATATAAATTCTATCTACTTTTAAGATGAACTTGATGTTGTTTCAAAGAGTTATATTGTTATACAGAGCTTGTTATCCGTTATGCAGTTGCCGGTGACACAACAGTTGTGAAATCATTTATCCATTCATCCCTTGTCTTGTATGCCCAGGAACTCTAAAATTGCAGTGTCATGTGATTTCTAGGCAAAAATCTCATAACTGCGGAGACTGATCTGCACTGAACAATAAAAATGTTCCCACGGAGCAAACTACTTAGTAGTTTTTGCAAATCAAGACACCTGCTTAGATGCTAAACAAGGCTTCACAAATAATTATTTTTACGAATGAACCATTTGTCTTACCCCTTTAAAGGCTGGGGTCTAAAATCAATCTGTTTGTGAAAGTCCTTGCTAAAACGCGTGAGATAAATGTGACAGTAAATTATACAAGCCACTAAAGAGAGTCTGATACCATTTCCCTGTGAACAAAAAGCAATAAGAAATCTCACAGCTACTGTTCCTGCCCTTCAGCAACTTTTAATTTTTATTGATTGACACAACACCTACGCGCCACATCATCCACCAGAGGCATCAGGTCTGTTTCAGGAAAAGCAAATTATTCGGTGTTGTCAACAGCTGGCAGGGGCCACCAGGAACTGCTTCTTCATTCATTTGTTTTTCTCAGACACCTATAAAGAGCTGTCATCATATATCAAACAAAACAAGTATCGGGCAGCATGTGTGTTTCGATGCTGGCATACAAGGCCTCTGCCTCCATCGCTGGGAGGCATGTAGGGAGGCATGTCAGCCATGACAAGCGAGAAAAACGGGTACAAAGTGGGCTCAAGCACAAATGTTTCGGAGCTGGTCACCTTTGAAGATCACTTCTGCTGTAGATGGCAACGGCAAAGGGACAGGGAGGGGAGTCTGGACCTGTTCACACCAGGCACACTGCCTCATGAGAAGCTGCATGTGATGAAGCCTGTCGCCTCCATGACACTAAGTAATACTTGCCCTTCACTGTGAACTGATGGGGGCAAAAGGACTTTACATGACAAAATCAAGAGCTACCCCTTGGCATTATTTGGGCTTTGAGGAGTGGGATGTTCTTTTTACCCATGCAGATTTCTGATTAATGGTTGTGCATGATGGGCAGGATGCCCAGGATATCCCTTGATACGTATGAAAAATGGCACATGAAAAAAGTTTTGTCATGTGTGTGCAAGCCATTTTTGACCAGTATTAAGCCAAAAGGCAACCTGAAATTCTGCATATCCTTACTACTGTATCATGCTGCTGTAGTGAAGAAAAAAGTGTTTCCCCAAAGTATTAGAGGGAGCTGGAGATAAGCAAAATACATTTTCCATGCTGGAATATCGTCAAGTTACTGGGTAAACATCACTGCTGCTGAGAAAGGACCACAGACGTTTCAAAAGCCTTAAGTGGTTAGGAGCTTGGTTTCTCAATCATGTCCAAAACTCAGCAGCCTTAGCAGAACAGCTCCCCTTAGCACTGTGTGCAGGTGCTTGGTTTGACAGTGACTCAGAGGGAAGAATGCTACCCACTGAGTCACTAGCCCTGCTTCCTCCAGCACTGCCTTCTCTCTGCTGGTTATCCCCTCAAGCCCAAACGTGCTTAGCGTGCAAGAGCAAACAGGACTGCAGCCCTGAGAAGGACGGGTGGCACAGAACGAAAGCCTCGTGAGTGCCGACGTGTCAAGGTAATCTGCCAGAGAGTTGATGTTTCTGAAGCCTGCTGTGTGATTTATGGGCTGAACACCATGTGCACCTCAAGGAGACACGGCACACTGTAGATGTCCACCTCTGCTCCCCAGCGCCTTAGCAGATGTGGCCTACATGAGGGTTGCATCGAACAGATCGCTGAGCCCCAGCTCATGCCATGCAAGGGAAGGTTTCAATTGCCTGAGGAATGCAGCTGCCTCCCAGCCCTTTCCTCTGGAAATGTCTGAGCCTTGCAGAAAGGATAAGGAGAAGCACAATACCCATGCTCTCTTTGATCTGAACTGTGCTTAGCCTATCTCTTTTCCTTGAAACTATACTGAACTCATTTGGGTTGGTGAGAAGAGATCTTGTGCTAGAAATAGAAGATCTATATTTAACACATGGCCCTAACACAAAATAAAATCACTGTGGCCCCTCAAAGTTAGGAAGTTTTGCTTGGAAATGCATTCCAAGGCTTCTCTCATCTGCAACATCCAAGAGAAAAAACTTCCTGGATAAGGTGTACTTGCATGCCCAACAGACTGGACCCAGATACATACTTTGCTTCTAAGATTAAAAAAATCCTCCACTCACACACATCATGCACATGTAAGTAATTTGCAATCTTAAAGTACTAACCCTTCACAGCCTGAAGCAGGGGCAAGCTCCTCTCTATTCTTGCAGGCCTGTTATCATTATGCAAGCTTTCATTCTGAAACTCACAACTCATAGGAAAAAAAAAAAAAGGTTAGTGAATCTGAAACTTAGCCTAAACAACCTAAATGAAAATGCTATATGTCTGCTAACTCATTCTTGTTTCTCATCTTAGGGTCAGACTGCTTATTCTCCCAGCAGCCCAGCTCATCCTGCCATACATGAAGTTTTCTGCGGTTGTGATGGGTTGGTTTCAGCTCCTCAGACCCCATTCATTATGTCACTGCTCCACATGCTCTAACCTGTGTGCTTCCATGTCTCCAAGGAAAGATGGTGGAAAGAACTTCACAACTATTTCTTCTATACTTATTGCATGTCCTCAAATAGTGACCTTAGATGCTAAAGGCTGTGCTTACTTTACCAGCATTCCCCATGCAGGCTGCTTCTGCTGCTCCCTGGTGATCTAGTCATTAGGAAGAGTTTCTGGGGCAAATTCCAAGTGATGGAAGAGTAAAGCAGGGTTGAAGCCTGCAGAAGTCCAGTGCCAAAGGGCTTTGAGGAAGGTTTAAAATAGAGTATTGCAACAGCAGAAGGAGCAAAAGAGTCTAACAGACTGACCAAATGGTCTGAAGGAGACATCAGATCTAATGATGAATTCATGCTTTGGCCAAACTAGTCAATATTTCTGCCTGTATTTTCTTCCATACATAAAATGGATATAAAAATATTTACTTTTTGAGTTTTTATAATATTGTGATTAGAAATTGGTTATTCCTTTTAAAGCCCTGTGGAATATGCACTATTTGGAGACACAGATGGGAAAGATTGCCAACAGATGTTAACGTCTAGGGAGAAGACAAGGAAATGAAAACACAGGTACTAAAGGTGCTAGAAAGAATAAAAGATGGAACCAGGAGCAAAGATTATGAGAGACATTTAAATGCTGGACAAAATAGGGAGAGGAGGAATACAATAAGAAAAAGATAAAGGAAAAATATTTTTTTGTAAAGAGAAATGAAAAGAAAAAGAACTGTGACAAATACAAATGAAGAGAAAAAACAATGAGGGAAGAACAGAGTTAAGAAGGAAGATGGAGGTACTAGGTTCCCTCAGTAGGTCTTGTTACCACATAAGTACCAGCAAGTGGGCTGCACCTGAGGAGGAGAGGACAGAAAATAGAAAAATGAAAGAAGCAACAAAGCAGATAAGCAGGGAAAAACTATAAGTCAAACCTAACATTTTAATGATTTTTAAAAAAATATTTTGTCAGTAGCTGTGGTCTTATTTGGAAAACCAATATTTTTTGTTAAAAATAATTTTCAAGGAAAATCTTCAGTGTTGGTTAGAAAGAAGAACATAAAACCTATGCACAGTAACCCAAAACTTTTCTGCATTATACTTTAAATTTCTTTTTTCAGTTTTTTTTTAATGAAAATCTGATGTTTTTGTGGGAAAACCATCACTTCTAAGACACCTCTATTTTAAGGCCTGTGTTCTCAATTATTCCGGTACTCATTTGCAGTAGGGCTCTTTGCAGCACTGCAGCAACGTGGTATACCAGAGGGTTACAAAGGACCCTACCTGGTATTAAAAATCCAGACCAGTGACTTTATGGTAGCTTCCAGCCAGCCTTTCTTTTTCTCTCTGCGTCTGGGAAGAGAAGCATGGGATGTCAAATCTTCCACTGAGAACTTCCCATGGCACAAAGCCACAGTGGGAAAGAAAGTGAGCGATAAAAGCACAATGTACAAGAATAACCTTAGCAAGGTGGAATCCTGAATTGTGCTTTGGATATGTGATTGATCCCCACATCATCCACCAGTAATCCTTCTGCTTTTGCTGGTACATGTCTGAAACATCAGCTAAACTAACTGCTGTCTGGGAGAGATTCTGTAACGACTCTGTCAGAACAGACAATTGCAGCAGTAAATGTGAATAAGTCACTTGAGCGTATCTGTTGCTTTCTGCCCACAGAAATTTGTCTTAGTGGCACCGTTCCCATTTACAAGCTTTGTGCTTGAGGGGATGAGAAAAGCTGCCCAGATGATCATGGGAAAGTTTGTACGCACAACGACTCAGCCAGCAAAGTGCTTGGCGCAACACGCTGCCAGCGTGGTAGCTCCCCGTGGATGGCGTTCAGCCTCTGAGCAGGTTGGCTCGTTGGGGCTGTGGATCTGCTCCAGCACCCACCCCATGGTGCCAGCTGGAGCAAAGCGGTCATCTGAGGGGCAGGAGGGCACCTTAGAAGAAGTTAACAGCCAGGGGACTCCTAAAACTTTTGATGGACAGACATATCTCCCTCTGCTTTGTGGCTGAATATCAGGAGTCCAAGTGAGTCTAGCAACACTTCAGCATGTGCACAAGCCCCTCTTCACTGGGCAGTCCCCAAGCTGCTGGAAGGATCAAAAGCCACTACTAGCAGTTCCTTCTGCGATAGAAACCTAGAGATCTGCTCCTCTGGGCTTCACCTACCTGGCACAAGAGAGCTCTTATATTTGTCATAGTTGGTGTTGCTATGGCCACTGCATGCAGGTATAAACCTTGCCCAGGGGACATTGTTACAGGAAAGTAGGGTGCAGCCCAGAAAAGGGCACTGCTTGCTGACGATTTATTTTCATGACCCATCCAGGTCTCTGGAGTTTATCCATTCAGTTGCTTTTGCAGGAAATCTCCTCATGACAGAGTGTTAGTGCATTTAGTAACAATATTTTACATCTATATAGGGCTCTGTGCATTCCAAGTGCTATACAAACACAAACTCATTCATCTTATCTTTTTATCTCATGACAGTTGCCTGCAGTGCTGAGTTGGTTTGATCCCAGCCTCACAGACCTTTCAACAGTGAAATTGTTACCTGACTTATTATCCGTCTAAATCACCATGAAGGACTGGTAGCTGGGCTCCACTCGCAGTTTTAACCAGCAGCTCCCATCATTTTGGTGAGAGGCCTCTAGGTTTTCCTCTGGCTGAAGACAGGAAAATGAAAATCCTGAAGGCAATTTTAATTTAGTTTGCTTTCAACATGAGGGTGCTCACTGAGGGCAAAGTGTTTTCAGAATTACAGATACATGTGCTGTTGATTCATGGGAAATACAGTCAAGCATCTCTGTATTAATTTTACCCACAGACAATAAGGAGAGGAGGCTAATAGAGGACTAACTTGTATTGCTCCTTCCCTTTCTCCATTTGCTGTCTCCAAATTAATTCATACCTTCCCGGATGAATAATCAATTCAGAGTATGTTACTAGCATTGTAAAAATTGACTAATCAGCAGAGAGAGCTACGTCCTGGAGTCCAAAACATTCAGAGATTAAAGTAAGAATTTTTCTCCAAGCTCAGCTGAGTTAGAGCATGAACGGAAATTGAAACAAATAGCAGATGTTGTTGTAGAAAGAGGGAGAACATGAGGCAGAGATTAGGCACCTCTTAGACATGGTCTAAAACCTGTATACTTTCTTTGCTCAGTGCACTGCAACTGGCAGAAGCAGTCAAGCTCCAAAATGCTGCAGATATGTAATAACTCAGTGCAAAGTCTAAGGCCACACCTTTAGAACGCTTTTATCCTAAACTGGTAGGTCATTGATTGCAAATAAGTAATAATGTTTTCCATATCAGGAACTCTGAAGAGGTCCTCCTGCATGCCGTTCTGGTCACTCAATCAAATGCTGATGAATTTAGACTGGAAGATCTGCACAAAAGGACTTCAATAAAGGTGTACATGGAGTTGCTGTAAAAGATGAGCAAAAAAGAGTAAATATCAAAATAAAGAAAGTCCTAAAAGTTGGAACCATTATAAAGAGCGATAATTTCCAAAAGTGGAAAAAAGCTAGCTCTATCAAAGGAAATTAAGACAAACGGAACAAGTGATCTCACTCTAAAGCCAATAGAAAGTGGCTTATTTAATTTTCTTTAGCCTAGGGAAAAAAAATCTCAGCAGGTATATGACTTTTCTTTCTGAAAATACAGGAAGGAGAAGAGCTATTTAAGCTAAAGACAATGTTTGCACAGAGTCAGGCATGTAAGCTACCCTTATAGAAATGTATGCAGGAAATCAGAAGAATGTTTCAAACCATCAGAGGAAGGAAGTTTTGGAGGAGCTTTCAAGAGCAGTAAGAGGAGAAAACTTTCTACCCTGTTTAAAGAAAAATATGACCAATGTATGGAAGGAATTACACTATGTGGTATCCCGTGGCATCAGGAAACAGGACTCAGCTACTTTGGATGTCATTTCCAGAACTATTATTTCCCATGTTCCTCCTCTTCCCCTGCCACTCCAGACATTTTCAGGCTAAATATGTGATTTAAAACCTTAGCTTTTAACATTAATGCTGACAACTAGCATGACAGATGCAAGTAGGAAAAAATGTTCCAAGCTTAAGATTTCAAAAGTTTTCTTCATTTACTGTTAGGAGTGAGATAACACATAGGATCTCCCACTAGCCATCATGTCTCCCATTACTAGCCATCGTCTCTCCCATCACATTGTCTGTCTTCAGGATCCTGCTTCATAGCAACAAGATGAAACCAACCAGCACCATAGTTACTGGTTTTTAAACAGCTTCAAAGAATTTTCTTACCAGGATTGAAATGAAGCAAACCACTTTACATAATGCTGTGTAGGCAGGGTCCAGCAACTCTTCAGGTTGCCAGAAACATCAGCTGTGTAATACAGATGGGCTTCTGAGCAAGGCTGACACGTGCTTTTAGGAAACACCTTTTGAGGTATTTTTCTGAGAAGTCTTTTGCAACATAGTACCCCCAGTTTTTGCTACCTCAAGCATCACTTAGAAATTTAGAAAATTATTTACCAGGACTTTTATATTTAACTAATTTATTAAAAGCTTCTTAAAACTTACCAAGATACTTTTACTAAATCTTTGTGCATTGACCCAGCACATCACCACTATTCTGCAGTGGAAAAGTATGTTTGCCACAAAGCTTAATATTTAAGACAGTATTGCATATTGTGTCCCCTCCTGATGAAGTCCTTGTGACTCAAGACAAACACATTTTTCTCCTACTATTGTCAGTTCAATGTCTTCTGTTGTGTATGTTGTGTCTTCTGTAGTTTCTCTGTGGATCTTTTTTCAGTTTCCTTTCTCTATATGAAAAACTGATCTGTACAGAGGAATGGGAATAAGAAACATTTGGACTCCAGCATTAACATCACACTCCCAACTCCAAAGACTTGGTTGACTTACTTACCTACTAAAAAAATATTTGGCTTTCTGACTTTCACTTAGTAATTGTGTGATAGAGAGCAAGAACAGACTTTATGTTGCAAAAAGAGCCATTTACTAGCACCATGTGTTGCAATATTTGGACCCAGGTTACCTGGTGTGTTTGAAGCGAAGTCTTCATTTTGCTTCCCACCACACCCACTTTCCAGGTGATATCCTGTTAATGCTCGTCTCTCGCCTTTACTGTCGAAATCCAGCTGCTGAGTCTCAGTCCCACAGACCCAGACTCCTCAGCCAGTCTTTGCTGGTCAGAACATTCTTGTGTAACTTTCCCAGCATTATAGTGTTGCATGAAGCACGTTTTCCTGCCATTTCTGCCATATTTGCTGGCTGTATTGTGTAAGACCGTTTGTCAGGTACATCTAGCCATAGTGCAGTACAGATCGGAATGAAAAAATTTAACAAGTGGAAAAAAAATAATTTTACAAGGTCAACAAAATCTGCAGTGACTGATTCAGTACCTCGGTCTATTTCCTCTTGAAAGAGGTACCGTCTTTTTGTTCAAGTTATTGGCACAGGAGTTCTCCACCAGTATCAGCTAGACACTCCTGATGGCTTCAACACGGTGCTTAAAGAAGTATGAAACTCTGATGGTCACGTCTGAAAGGATGATCAACTGCCCCTAAACCATGAATGTGACAGTTCCCACATCCTACCCTCCTGCCAGTGTTTGAGGTGGTAGTCTTAACACCTGTAAAGAAGGCTGTCTTCACTGCCATTAGCTTTCATCCTGTGCCGGGGCTGATTTGTGGGACTTTCAGTCAAGAAAGCCTGTGCGAAATGACTCTCCCAGTTTGGCAGAACCAGGCTGGTGACGACTGAGCTTCCACTGATAGCCCAGGGGAACAAACTCTGCCTAGGAGACTTAAACTTCAGAAGCCAACTACAGGAAAGGTTCCCCCCACTTGGGGAGGCGATGCCCTGCTCAGCCTTGCCCCCGTGCCCAGGCCTGGAGAAGGAGGCTGGTACCGGAGTTAAGCACCATCTGCTGCAGCCTGCCTTCAGCTGCCAACGGTGTTTCGGTGCCCGCGGGGATGTGAAACTGTTGTTTGCGCACAAGGTGTAACTGTTTGACAGCTGAGCCTACTACGTCCTTGTTGCTCCATCTAGTACTGTTATTGCTATCCCAGCCTTTGATAAGGCGAGGGCCTGAGATAGCTACTGTACTTTCAAGTTTGCCTCCAAATAAGCGGCTACCTTTCATCTTTGTTTTATTGTCAAGGACAGAGACAGACAGGCCACACCACTGGCTAGCTAATAAGTAATAGAGAACTTTGCCGAGTCCCACAGTCCTCCCCCTCAGGTGATATATTTTTTATAGATTTAGATTTATACATATATATTTTTTTATCTATAGCTCCCATAGTGTGAGGAGCTGGCAAGGGCCAGCATGTGGTGCATGTGTACGCGAGTGGAAATGCATGTCTGCAGAGGGTCTCAGCTGTAACTGAGTAACTTGACAGGTAGAACAAACTCTTTCAGCCCTTTGCTCTCTCCAGTCCCCAAATATGACAGCTTAATCATTTTCTAGACGCAAAATGTCACCGAGATAAAGCAAAGTTTATAAAGGAGGACTGGTCACATCACAGAAAAATCTGGTAATATATCAAAGCAAAGAAACTCAAAGTTCAGGAAACATTTGTTTTCCTCAGAGCTTCCCCCTTTCCTCTCTCTCAGCACTCACAAAGCTGGAAATTCAGCCTGAAGGTTCCTTAAACAAATATAGCTCTGTCCTTTACATCGCCATACGGCTCACCATCAATGCCACATTTCGTAAACTGTGAAAGTCAAAACCCAGTTGCTTTGTTCCAGCTCTTCAAATGTACACAGGCACTGAAATTTTGCTGAAATAAGTGAAATGGGCATTTCCAGTGATAATTAGCTTATAGATTTATATATAGTATCATCAAATACATTCAAATTTAGACATAATTTTCTCCCCACCAAAGTGAGAACATCTTAAGTCTTTCAAATCCGTGTTCCAGCTGACAGGAGAAGCACTGCCTCACCATGAGGGATGGGGTCATTGCATTTCACTTCCCTTCCAGGGACATCACTTACAGCTCTGTGGAGGCTCGTCAATCTCTCTGCTTGGATTCCCATCTTACTAATTTGGATTGTATTGCTAAATTTCAGCTAGGAAAACAGGGTCAATTTTTGCTTTTGTGTGTGTTACACAGCTGAAGTCACCCACACGAAATGTCACCACACTAGAACTAGGAAGCAGTTCTGGCTTCCCACGTTTCAGTCAGTGTTGTTTGGGGTTTCTTTTGTTGCCTGTCTAACTATTTTGCTAGGTGCTGTGCGAAAAATAAATGACTAGAAGAAAGAGCTCAAGAGGAGGAGTTTTTTCTTCCAAGCAATTCATACCCTTCTCTCAGTAACAGCACAGCATTTATTATCTACCTTGAGAGGACAAGGGTTGGTTTTTGTAAAGTATATAATTACGTGCATAGACTGTACAGAACTGTCCTTGACCTCTAGCATAATTAGTCATGTGGTTTCTTGTAAGTGCTTCTTGGGTGCTTGGATGAATCACTGAATTCTGAGGTTTGTCACTGGTAATTTTTGGTAACACTTCTTAACCAGCAGTGTGATTATCCATATTTGTTTGCTTTTTATTTTACATTCCTTTACCAGAAGACCTTTGGGGGTTGGTGGCTTTCTAGAGCTGACAGTCTGAATGGTAAGACTGGGCTTACTAGCCATGTTTATTTGAAATATCTTACTGTCCATAAAAAGCCCCAAGGTCTGTACAAACTTGCTGGAGGATTCAGTCTCAGCCCTGGGGCACTTTCATTCTTTATCATGAGCCACAAGGTATGGAAAAGCACATAAGCAAAGCTATGAGAATATACTTTTCAGAAGTATGTAAATACTCAAAGATACATCAGGTACCAAATGAACAATAAAAACGCATAATACAGTGTATTAGTTGGGTTGGGTGTTTAACTTCCATGAAGGATTAGCAGACCTTAAGTGCCTTCTTCCCTTTGTTTTGCACAACACCACAGTGCCTAGGCACATAATTAGATATATGATGGCTTTTGTAAATCTGCACCTGTTTTTAATTAATTTTTTTTAAGTTGAGATTTCATAGATTTTTAATAGAAAAATAATTTCTGATAGAGGCATTACTGGAAATGAGAGAGGATGAGAAGTGGTGCAGAAGAGAAAATAAAACTCAGAGGGAAGAAGGTAAAAAGAGTAAGTAGAAAGAGAGGGGTTAAGGTGGGGTTTGCAGTGGGAACAGTGGAGCAGGATAAAGAATAAGCAGAGTGGAGCAGGATAAAGAATCAGGACCAAAGGCAATGCAGGGGGGGAAAAAAAAAAAGGGGCAAAACCCTAAGAAAATATAACAGGCCAGTGTTGCTGGCTTTTTACCCCAAGCCTCAGGAATAGCTATGAGCTTTACCATGATAGCAACAACTACTCTCCCCCTGCAATAAAAGCGAAAAAACCAGTAGGTTGCATGGTAGAGATAAATGCTCTTTCCTCCAACTCCAACCCTGGACCTACCTGTTGTGACTCCATTATTTTCTCCAAGGACTGTAACTTTTCACACTGTGGCAGACTGATATGGATCATATTTGCTGTATAAACATCAGTGGTTTTTGTCACGGAGCTCAGAAACAGAGGATCTCCTCGGATCCAAATATCACAGGTCTGTTCACCTGAGTTGCACCATTACCTCAGAGTTGTGAATGACACCATGTTTTCCAAGCGGAAACTTTGAGTTTGCTGTCTTGGAGGAGATATTTGGGATGGGGCAAGGAGGACTGCAAAGTGGGAAGAAGAAAAAGGAAGGGAAACCCAAGCAAGCACTCACAAATATCCTTGTCTATAACAAGGCTTTTAAGCCGTACCATTTGAAGCCTGTAGCTACACAAGCGGCTGGTTCACTCCCCAGCAGGGTCAGGAAAGGCGTTGGAGCTGAGACTGATGGGTGGGAAATGGCAGAGGGCAACCATCAGGTCTGTATATGAGGAACTTAGACATGCATACCTGACATATGGAAATGCTTTGCTTAGCACGTGTTCATATGCTGGAAGACACATAGAATCGTTTAGGTTAGAAAAGACCTGTAAGATCATCAAGTTAACTTAGCAATGCCAAGTTCATGACTAAATTGTATCACTAAGCACCACATCTACACATCTTTTAAATAACTCCAGGGATAGTGACTCAACCACTTCCCTAGATAGCCTGTTCAAGTGCTTGACAACCCTTTTGGTGAATTTTTCCTAACAGAGAGGACCACTTGGTTACACAAAGAAATGAAAATTTTCCCCTTGGGAAAGAAGAAGAAAACATCACCTGCAAATTCTAATTGTAAAAAGCCGTGCTTTTACTCCAAATATGTGCCTACATTAAGTGTTCAGGAGCATCCTGGAAACCAGGAACATTGAACATAGTAAGAGATAAGTCCCAGTGCAGATTGGAGAGTAAGTCTCCTCACATCGAGCTCTGGAATGTAAATAAAGTGCAGATAATGCTTAAAAGCTCTTGCACTGTTTTTTAATGATGCTTTGACAATGGTAATTGAGAAGCTAGACAGCTACAATAATTTCTCCTGCTCTGGTCATTGTCCCTTGTTTAAAATTGACCCAGTCAGGACAAGTAGCAAGATGTCACTGAGATTGAAATATAGCACTTCTAGTTTTAAGATTTCTGTAAAAAGTACATACACTTAATTTGGAGAAGTCCTGATCACAAAGTATGTGTTACAGCCACAGAGACTGTCTTCACCTTCCTTCAAAATCCTAGTTTGAAACTATCAAACTTGCTTTCTACTCATCGTACTGTGAACAGAGTCTTAACCAATTGCAGGACTTGGCCAGCCAGCAACTGACTTTCACTTCTTGATACTTTCTTGATCTCCTATAACGCACTGCTGACCATATTATTTTGCTTTTTTTTTTTTTGCTTTTTAAAAAAAGTATATATGGGTGCGCATTAGCTGTTAAAAAGCAATTTACATACCTTAGCTGCACTCAGCCGAAAAGCAGACGCAGAACTCAGCCCAGTAAATTGCAACAAGGGGGATAACGAAGAGGAAGCAAGGGTGAGGTGTGGAGCCCAGGCAGTGGGATGCTCACACTGCCTTTGGGATATGGGGGCTGCTGCCAGAGATGCCAGAGCCACCCTTGCCTGGCTCAGTCTCCAGGAGGGTACTTCCCCCAGCAAGGGCAGCTGCAACAGCTTGTGGACGAAACTGCCGTGCTCAACCAGGCTTTATTCAGAAAAAAGAGGGAAAAAAAAAAAGATAAGAGGAAGAAAGAAACTGCTTTTTTGGAGCATGTTTGCCAGCAACTCGCCCTTCTCCATCATTTACTAGGAGAGCACACCTGGTTTCAGTGTTTCATGATCTTCCTTATCACAGCTCCACTAGCGAAGGAACTGTTGGAGAAAAGGTGTACCAAAGGCTAAAGGACAACTGGGGTGAGCACGGCCACAAACTCACTCATTTTACACCACACAGGGAAATACAGCTTTTCACAGAAAAAGCCATGGAAAAGTTTTTATCCAGTGTCTACCTTGAGATATAGAAAAGGTCTTGGGTGATTTGAAAGCTTTTCTGTTTTTGCAATGGTACCAGGAGGTCTAGCAAAAGAGACTTTCATCTTATACCCCTTGCTTTTCTTGTTGTACTAGATGGTTATAACTTTACCTCTGCTAGCTTAGAAATACCAACAGCCATTTCTTCTCCCTGCGCACCAAGGCAGTGGTTTTGGTGTGATCTCCCAGGTGCCACTTACCGGTCACCCTTCCCAAAGAGTACCAGGGTGCTTCGCCCCAGTGGTCTATGCTAGTCAGTGTGCCAGAAAGCACAGTGCAAGCCAGGCAGCAGAACAAAATGCAACACCTTCTGCTTCCATGTTTAAAGAAACAGGCCCAGAAACTGGGCCTATTCCTTAAAATAAATAAACCTTTATGATCTGTGGAGTTCTGAAAACAAGTGTATTTTACAGTGGTCTTCACATAGATTTTCCCTGTCCTGTGAGGTTTGATGGTGACTTGAACTTTGGCTTTGATTTTAAAACATTCTAGTGCTTGGGCAGTTTTTCAGTAATGCAATAAACCCAGCTCTGGGGCTCCTGGCATGGGATCAAAAACTCCAAAAGAAATGAGGCACGAAGCTGTGATCTTATACAAAATTCACTCTGCCAATTCACTTTTGCCAAGAAAACCTGATAGCATTACAGGGACAAGCTTTATGCTGGGCCAGGACAGGCATGGGTGATGGTTGGCATAACAGCAATGATGTTGGCCTGTCACATACTCTATCTCCTTTGGTAGAAAAGGGACGAGACATCCATGTCTAATTTGGATCTTGCAAGGAGGGTAAGTGAGCAGGGGGTGCACACATCTCATATTAATGACAGTGGAAAGATAGTCCTATGATGGGCAAGCAATTAGAGGCAGAGCTACGGTTCCTGTGGTCTGTAGTTGCATTAGTATTTTCCTAGTTACCAAAAACCTACTTGAGGCAGTTTGACCTTAAGCATTTCCCCGCCTGTCCCAATCAACCCTTCCCTCGCTGTGCTGCAGGTCACCACATCAATTCTGCCAGTAAAAGCATTCATCACATATTGAAATAAGGTACGTGGAGAAAAGCACCTCTAATAGAATTGGTCGTTTATTCATATATTCCTATCTAACTAAAATAATTTATTTTAAAATACATATTAAACCACTTATTTTTAATTTAAGAAACTCAGACCCACAGCACCTCAAGTCACTCTGTAGGATAGGTGCTGTCATGTTCTGCTCCTCCTTCCCTCCCCACATCTCCCAGACACATGCTCTTCCAGCCTCGTGCTCCAGCACTTACTGCTTTCACTTCTGTGACTAACTCGGCAGAAAGCTACTCAACTGGGCTATCTTTCCACTTCCTTGGGACACCACAGACAGCCAGACAGATGAGCAGTCTCTTCCTGCTATCTTGGGGAGCTGTTCTTCTGGTGTGCAGACTTCTCTTTCAGTCAAGCTGGACTGAGCTGCTGCCCATTCCCTGCAGCTTACCTATTCCTGTTCCTTCTAGTCCTGTTCAACGTAGCCATCAGCATCCCATATAATAAGCTGTTCTGGTTCCCTGGTGTGAAGGAACTCTATTCTTTGCTGTTGCCAAATGAGTTTTTGGTCAGATAAGCCACTGGAAGTGACTCACACAGTGGCCACGCGACAGCCACTTTCAATACAAAGGGAGCAGAGGCAGCAGGTACCTGAATAAGTGCAACTCCCCTTAAAAAGTACAGCTCCCATCCAGCCCACTGAACCTAATTTAAGAATCGCTCTGGTCCCTGGCTCATTCCTGCCCGCAGCTATGCGTTTTTGTCTTTTTGTTTGCACCAGCACTGCTGCTTGTCCCCTACAGAACCATTCCAGCTTGCTAAACTGGAAGAAAACTATTCAGTTACTTTTTTGAAGGGCTTTGCTGCAAGTTTAGCAGGCTGGACTAGCTTACCTTGCAGATTACAGAAGTGGAGTGAGGAGTGGCAGAGCAGCCCCAGCTCAGATCGACTTCACTGTGGAGCCTTAGTTACAATCTGAGCCAGCAGCAAGTTCCAAACAAACAATGACACTCAAGATTTACCCCTCTTGTGTCGAGGGGGATGTTAGCTCTGAAACTGCACGGTGGTAATACAGATAAGCTGTCTGGCTGCTGGTAGTTTTATTAGAAATATCCATCTAATAGGATAATCCCTAATTCAAACAGCTCTACCCAGGGTCAGAAGCCACAACTATGCTTAGCCCGTACAGAAAAACCTCAGATTTTCTCCACAACCGCTTCCTGTAAATGTCACACATTTGTCAATTCAAAAAACTGCTGGATATTTGAAACAGAGAGCATGGAGACAATATGAAACTGAGTATAATTTAAAACAAATATTACGGGGACTACCACTAAGCATACTATTGACTATGTGATTCTGTGATTCTGTGACTTCATATGCAGCTGAGTGAAACCCACTAGACTTTTCCTGTTCAAATGGAGCTGCCACATGGTTTTGAGTCAGCTGCTCCTGGTGCCACACATTTCAGGAAGAGACATTGGCTCTGTCTTGGCACAGAGCACATGTGATCTTACTGAAAACCCAAATTCAAGCACAGAAGTGGACCAAATTATATACAAATGACAAATAACTTAAGCCCAAATATTCTGTAAGAGCCATCAGAGATGAGAAAATTCAAAGTGAGGGACAGATAACCAATTAATAAAATGTCTTCCTGATATGCTGTGAGTTTTGAAATAAGCTTATTTCACAGGAGTATTGGAAACAAAGCAGAAGCAAGCTGGAAACAGCAAGTGACGTTGTCCTACCTATTTTATTTTCACCGAGCAAAACTGCAATAAGTAAAAAGGGCAAAGAGAATGCAAAGGTTAGTTCAAAATGGTTTTAGCTTTAAATTATCAGCAGCACATTGCCTAAAAGCTTTAGCTCCATATGTGTCTCTCTGATCAAGGGAAGCTTATTTTAATTTTTTTTTTGAGTGGTCCAGAATTCTGTCTTTATTTGCATCATTGCTTTATTGGTTATTCTGGTGCTTTGTATAGCATGTGCTTGCCTTCCTAGCAAGTCAGGGCAGCCAGAGCAATGTGCTCCTCAGCAGCATTAAAAAAGCAAACCACTCCTTGGTAGCATTAAAAGAGAAGAAAACCACTCCAGAAATACATGGCAGGGATGAGTAAGCAAGCCTTCCTGGTTGTTGATCTGCGATATACTCAGCAATTCCAGCAGAGGAAATATTTATCTTAGAAGAGTGCGTAGCTTCCGCTAGGTTTTCGCTCCAGCACTACAACCCGGCGCTGAAAGCTTTAATGATCAGATGATTTTCTTTCCCCTTTGAGTCACAGCAGTGACTTTTGCTGTGTGCTTTACCTGCTTGAGCAAACAGCGAGTGCTATTTGGTGTATTTCAGGGGCCGAGCAGGAAGTTTCTCGCAACGTGCAGTGACAGCGCAAAACGTTTGCCTCCCTTGCAAGTTGGCAACATGGATAAATAGCAGAGCAGATTGGCTGGGTCACAGGTAGGTGACCTCCCCTCCTCCAATAAAATCTGCCTTCCTAGGCTGGGTCGCTGGAATCCTAACAGTGCTGTTAGGCCAAGAGCAGAGATCCTCATGCCTGTGGTATTTGCTCAGAGGGCATGACCACTTTGGGCAAGTCTTTCATGTGAGTCAGCTTTAGCTGATCCATGGGAAAATTCCTTTGTGTTGTCAGGCAAGGTTTGCTCACAGTTTCAAAGGATAATCCGGCCGAAAGGAAAATGCATCTAAATTTTAGCGTATTTTGGTCAGCTCTTTGATTAAACCTGCTGCAAAGCAAAGGATGCTCGGTTTTCTTTGCAGGCCAGTTTTAGTAAGGGTTTAGTAAGCCAGTTCTCAGTAAAGAACCTGCACTTCTGGAACACACTGCCCTCTTGCTGGATTCTGCATTACCTCTGACGACACCAAATGTCATATGGGCAAATACTGTCAAAATAGATTCAGAAGAAAAGTGTAAGTTCTGACTATCATGCCTGCAAAAAGTAAGTTAAAGAGCTAATCCTGCAAACATTTATTCATTTGGCTGTCCTTGTCCTATCAGATTCTTTAATCACCAAAGAAGAGGCAGTGGAGTCAGACCAAAATTAGGACAGAGTATATTCCACTCCCATTTTATGCTCCTGCGTGAGGATCAACCAGAACCCTCCACTCCACCATCGCCGTGGAAGAGCTGTTTGTTCAGGACTGGCCAAGGGCACTGGAAATCCACTTGGCATTTTATTGCCCCATCAACGGCTGTAATAGTCGGGTCCTCACCAGCTGAATTCACCACTGATAATATGCAGCATGTGTAAGAATAGTAGAATTTAGGCACACCTTCTTCTTACAGAGCCTACAGTATGTTCATCCTTGGGGTCCCAGGCACTACTGCCATGCCAACACACAACAGTCACTGCACAATGGAAAACATGTACTGGGCTTCCAGAGCCGTTCTGCACTGCATCTTCAAGCTGGCTGAATTCTTTTTTAGTGCAGTTAATGCATCCCTCAAAAGCCCTATTAATTTTCCATGACACCTCATCTGAAGACAAGGTCAGGGACTAGAAGGCTTTCATATGTGGGCCAGTAGAAAAACCTGCTCTGTAGACACACACAAAAAAAAATGTTGAGGACATCTGCAGGGAATGAAGAGCTTGCAAGCTGGATACATGGACACAGTAGTTTAGTCACAGACCTTTGGCTTGTAGGAACTATCACAGCCCATTGACTTCAGTGGATGAAGCTGTGTTGTTCTACACCAGCTGAGAAGGGCAATATAGTGTACGGTAATCACTCAGCCATCAGTCATGTCAAGAAATAAGTTGCTAATCGCTTTTTTTTTTTTTTCCCAGTGTAAGTTGCCAGTCCTTTTTTAATGAAGATAACCTTCAAAATGCCTTCAAACCCACTACTGCTGAAAGTCTGTCAAGGTGAGAATCCTTACAGAAATCAGAATAATCATAGCTCCTCTTACTCCTTTTCACAGCAGGCTTTGAATCTTCAAAAGGTCAAAAGCACAAGATCCACAGCCTGAATCATATTCAGACTCCCACTGCCAAATAAAGTGAAGGTGATTCAGGGATCTGGGTGCTGATCTGAAGATGCATTGCTCTGTTACCAGACCTCAACCACAGCATTGGACAGGTCACTTCAGGCTGATGTGTGAAAGAAAAAGTTATCGCAGCTCAACAAGGTACTGGACATCCACTGAACTCTAAGGAATAGCATGATTTCTTAAACCTCCTCCATAGGAGCTTCAGCATTTCACCTCATGCTTGCATGGAGCTCTTCTTGGTGTGGTAAATCACAGGTAAGGTGAACCCTGCGGGAAGATTTCTGACAGCCTGCAGATGCAGAGATAGTAGAAATCCCACTAGATGTCCCTCTGTCCCCTTATGCACTTGCACAGCCTTGACGTTATGAACTGTCACAGCTGTGTTCAGGTGCTGGACCTGTAAAACATGGTCAGTAGATACCTCCCTGTTACATAGAACTGAAGGAAGGAGTAGTACATAAATGGTTAGGGGAGGCTTGGGTACTGCAGTGATGGCAATTCATAAACAGTTCCTGTATATGCTTGATGTCTGATGGATACCCTTGCAAATAACTGTAAATTACTAGATTCCGCCATACTTGTTTCTCATAAGAGTCTCCCTGCAGTTTCTCTTGTGTGCTGCCAACAGTACTATTTGCAAAGAAGGAGGAGCAGCCTCTGGTCCTCTAGTGCTGCAGAGGATGTCCATCAGGACACTGGAACTCTCTGTATGACCAAATACAATATTTGGTACCCAGCCCTTCTGGGGATACATGCTGACTATAAAGACTTCAGTGTCTGCTAACATTTTCATTGTTTGACAAAGGTTTTATGAAAATCCATTTTAACTTCTAGCCTGTTTATAAAGAATTTCTTGTGGCTGCTATTTACATACTTGCTGTTCCCAAGATGTTTGCAAAGACTTTGTGTGTGTGTTACTCGCTACAAACATGAAAAACACAAAAAGTAAATACAGTGAGAAATTCAGGACATAATGCTCTTCAATACAAGGCACTAGAAAATGATTTGGAGGTAGCATGCCATATGTACAGAGGTTTCCAGGGGTGCTTTCTATAAGTTGTCTAAAGTCCTTGTCTTATAAAGGCTCCTATACAGCGAGTCTAATGTCCTACATGCTCAAACACTTCCAGTCACATGAGGCTCCTCTGAGTCCAACTGGGCTATCGTTTTGGTACCATGGCCCATTCACACAAATTTTAGAAGATGACTGAGTCAGTCCCAAAGTGTACAGGCATCTGAAATAATTGAAAATTAGACACTTAACCATGCTAAAGAACTGGGGCTTTGGATAGTGTATCAAGTAGAAGAGGGCACAACTTCCACATTCACAGATACGAACAGTAAATGACAAAATGACAGCTGACTTTGATATTATGCTAGAATTAGTATCAAAGTGTTCAGTTGCACAACAAATGAGTTTGCAAACCAGCAGAGACAAATATTCAAACAAATAAATGATTGCTGAATTAGATACAGCTGTAGAACCAGCATTAGGTTTTCATGCACAAGAGTCATGGGACAGTCTTGTGTGAGAATCAGACTCGAATTTCTTCTTTGTGTCATTTTTCTGAGATGTTGTTAGAGTAGGAGGGCTCTCTGGAAGCTGTCAAAAAGTCCTACCACTATTCATCAAAAAATGATAAATGAAACTGCTAAGCCAGAGAACATTTTCTCTATATCTCAAAAACCAAGTTCAGTTCTTCTGAGATAGCACGAACCATCTCTGAAGTGATGGCCATGTGTTTCCAGATCCTGTGTTCTGGGAAAAAATACTGATTAATATAGCTTTGAACCTGTGGTTTTCCACTGCTTATGTCCTCTTCTGGCCATCTTAAATGTCCAACTCTCATCCAGCAGTCCCCCAAGCTCTGTTCTGTAGCTGGAGAGAGCAGCCTACACCAAACTTTTCTCCCTCCAACACTGGAGCACATCACCCTACTATTTGCATCTTTGGCTTCTCTGGAAATGAATGTAGGCTTCCTCTAAGGACAGAGAAGTTAGGGAATTGCATGACAAATAATTAAATAAATTATCATCTAAATGTCTTCTGTTCCAAATAAGTCAGCATTAAGCTGTAACAGGGCTGGTGTTGGACAGAATAGAACTAAATTTCTGTCTGTAGCCTTTATTCTGACATTTCCCATCTTTTAAATGTGAGACGCTCTTTAGACAAGGTGTTTTCTGTTGTAGTTATTATTTGCATAATTAATTCCTTATTGAAGGGACTCATCTTTTTTTTATGATTTTACATCGCATATTGCACTTCTGATGACCATTGAAAATTATTTGGAAGTGACCTTAGTGACATTATGAAAACACCATAGCTTGCCTACTAGCACTGCAAACAAAGCTGTCTTAAATGTACTATTAATCTGTTTTGTTTCTGATACATGTAATGATTTCTGTGTAATTTTTTTAAGTTTAATGAACTATTAGTAGCACGCTTCCTCCAGTCTGTAAGTCAAGTAATGCAATCCACCGTCATAAGTGTATTCAGTGTAATTAAAGCTAGAAGGTGTTTACAGGTATGTACTTACTAGTATTTCTGATACCATAGCTAAGAATAATTTGCGTATGAGATAGGATCCAGTGCTCAAGTTTGCGCCTGTAGAGCACATGACTTTTGCCTTTAGTTTTGAAAGTAAGGATTGCTTTCTGAGGTACTGGGATTACTTTCACAGAGGCTGGGGGTAGTTCTTGAAAGTAAAAAAGCCACCTGTCTGCCAATGCCTAGCTTCTTTTGGAGTCGATGTTTGTAATACAGTTCTGTCCAAAGGCCTCGCTAGAAGGCAGAACCTTGGACTCTCAGACCTGTTAGTGAAAATAAGACCTGAGAGGAAGGGTAGGGAGTCCGAGGGCAGGGAAAAAGGCACCATCCCAGCACCTCTGAAGGAGGCAGAGTGGAAAGAAGTAACAGAATTGGGAGTATCCACTGTGGGGACTCACTGCTGAAAAACTAACCAGAGTCCTGAGCTTGACACTCAGTTTTTGGCATAGCCTTCTCTTCCTCAGAAACTCCACAGAATAGCTGTATCAAACCACTGAAGTACTTGCTTACAGATCACTGTGCCTTCTGCAGGGTACCCAACCTCGCAAAGGTGTGCCTGCAACAGTGGAAAACAGTGGCCCATTCACCTGAGTAGAACGATGTAGAGCAGAAGGCTCTACCCCAGCAAGCTTCTGGCACTAATAAGGAGCTTTCTGAAAGTCTGGAGAGTCTTTCTTCCCCCCTTGCTTTTCACTTAGATCACAGCTTGGGCTTTTCGAGCAATGGCTGGGAGCCAAATTCCCTAAAACTGCTAGAAAGGCAGTTCTCATACTATTTACAGCATAACCGGAAGCCAGAATTAGCAGATATCTCATGAGTAAGCTCATTCTCATGAGATTTCTGGACCAACTTTGCGCACTGGAGGACATAGAAATGTTATGGCAGGGCTGTGTTAAGCTCCGTACAAATATTACATGTCCAGACCAGTGTGTTGCTTTAAACTGAAATGTTTTAATAAAAGGTGTGCCAGCGCCCAAGATATAGAAGTGAGGGAGTTCCCTAACAACTAGGTTATCTCATGTTCTGGCAGGGAGAGACTTTGAAGGCCACTTGGCTTTGTACTACACACAGATGCGGCCAGAAAATAAGATGTTTACTGACTGCTTTGAGTAAGGCAGTACTTTTCCAGAAGATAGGAGATGTGGTTTTGATTTCCCTCACTTTTCCCCAAAGAGACCTTTTCCTTTTCCTTTGTGAATACTTAGTTAACAAAGAAGACCCTTCCCAGAAAGGTCAAGTACATTGGGCTTCTCCTGCCTGCCAGATTTTCTGAGGATCCCTCTGGTCTGGACTCAGAGTTGAGGCAAGTTGGGATGAGAATGCCTGGTAAAGGAGAACACGCATGCTGACAGCTTCATGATGTAGGGGCTTGCTGTATGCCCACCTACTACAAAAACTTTAGTGCCAAGAGAGCTTCAACAAAGCAATGCACCTGAAGAGCTAAGATACAATAAGAATGAATATTTCAGAATCTCAGAGTGCCCAGCATTGGACTTGAGGACCAAAAAACCACATTTTGTGGTTTTAGACTAAAGCATGTTTCCTTTTTCTAGTTTCTGGATTTGCAGATTGATGTCTGCATTTTGTCTCAGTTTGTTCTCTGGTAGCAAAAGTGAATACTAGACAATTATTCTAGGTGAACTCCCAACCTAAATTATCACTTTCTTTAATCTGAAAACACAGGATAAACTTAAATTCATAAGAGCTTCTTCTTGCTAAATAGCTGTTTCTTTGATGATTCACAAACAAAGTTCTCATGTCAAACCTTAAAGCAATTTGAAATGTTGAGCTGTCAACTAAAATGGTGCGGAAAAGTCAAGAGACTCAGAGAACTTCACAGGCCTTCCTCAACAGCAGAAACAGGACTTCCATTTATTTCAGTGTGTTTAGACCTAACTTCTAAATTGTGTTCACTGAAGAGGGCTTTATTGTTCCTGTTTTGGTTGCAGAGCAAGAGGTTTCCCCTTTTTTTAAATATATATTTAAGAACAGGATCAAACCTCTATTTATTTATACACCAATTAAAAAGTTCCATCCTTCCAGCTGGGAAAATGCTGTCAGATCAAATTTGTTACGTACTGTACATTTTATTTTTGGAGCAGGGAGCTAACAGTAAGTTGAGAGATTTTTTTCCCAGCAGAAAAGATATAGCGAATGTTTTTAGATATTCCTGGAATTAGATCAAGTTTTGAGCTGGAGGGAAAATAAAGTGGCTCACATCATTAAAAAAAAAAAAAAAAAAAGAAAAGAAAGGAAAACCCGTGCAATAATATTAGGATAGTAGGTACACTAGTATAAACAACAATTATTGTCACTGCTATTTATTTGCTGATAGCTATCTTAATTAACATTTATGCGGGAAGACTGATTTACCTGAGAGATAAATCCCAGTGTTTTCAGGAAAACTGTGGTAATTTCTCAGCAAATTCTTCTTCACTGTTTCTAGCACATCGGTTCCAATTCTGCATCTCCCTCATGCTGCTTCTTCATAGTAAACAGTACAGTGAACTTTTCATGGAAAAGCTTTCTTGTTGCGGGATAAATTCTAAGCAAATGCTGCAGAATAGTCCCATGAACCAGCTGGGATGAACATTTGTGATTTGCTTTAGAAATCTAACTGCAGAATTTACATTCCTCAGGGAACAGGAACATTAGTTCTGATGACATTTTTCCAGTAAACCAGTTTGAAGTTCAAATATTTGCAGTGAAATGTTTCTGTTGACCATTGAAGTATGTGGATGGATCACAACACTGATACAAAAAAAATTCAGATAAGTCAATGAGACAATTTCTAGATCTAGTTAGGAAACAATGATTCCATTCTCACATCTAAGACAAAATTGACACCATCAAGAAAAGCACTGTACATATCAGTAAAACTGCATTTCCCAACAGAAGCTGAAATTCAGAAAAGACGTATGATCACCAGTTGCACGTCAAAGGAATTAAGGTTTATCTGTTAAATTATTTCTTTTACCTCAGTTAATCTTACTGGACATATCACTCAAATTATGTTTTTTTAATCACATTCTAGAAGTTTTCTCAATTTGAAATAGCTGACAGGTCCCTTGAGCATGGGGCATGAAGAGAAATGGGATTGCTAAAGAAAGTGTTTTCACAGTATGTCCCTTGGAAAAAAGCAAACAGTTATTTAATTTTCCAGTTTGTGCTCATAAAAAGAAAAGTAAAAAAGAAATGGTGAAAGCAACTCCATCTAGAAAGTCCACAAACATTTTATACCCTGGGGTCAACACAGCATCAGAAGGGGTATGGCAGCCAGGGCATCACATGGTGTGAGAGTAACCCACAGGAGTAACCTGATGCATGAGCGAGTGCTCAGAAGGAAGGATGCCGAAAGCTTTTTGTAACACCTACAGGATACTCATGTGAACTCATGCCTCTGACTAGTACTTCATAAAACCTGATACACTGGACCACCATATAAAGAGCTTGATGTAGGAAAATTCTGAGTAACCTCCCTGTTGCTGGCTGAGAAACCTTAGGACTAGTGAAACTTGATGAAAAGAAGAGCACCCTTAATTTTCCTTAGTCAATGATGCTGAGAAGTGAAAACTTTTCAGCCAAAGGCCACACATGCAGGACTCTTCAAAAGCAACTCGTGCTCAATCAAAATCAAGTTCTGAAGGAAGATTCTGGACACGTAACCATCACATGTATTTGTGTGTATTACATCTGTGCTAGCATCACAGCTTAAATGCAATGAGTACCTCTTCTTCTCCTGCCTAAAAAAGTGACCAGCATGCCTTCAGAATTATGTTGGTATGAAAGGCAAAGCCAGCCTCGCAGATGTGGTCTGTCTGTGCGTTCTCACTGTGTAAGAGATTGCATTATTCCATCCCCAGGACTTTAGCACGTTAGCAAAAAGAAGGCAATACACCTGAGAATGGCTTTATTCTGAAAAATTTAAAATTTTGGGTAGTTTTTATTATTTCCAAAGCAAAAGCAGGCCATTCATTTTCGTGAAAAGAAAAAAAGATTTTTTTTTGATTCAAAAACTTCTAGGAGAATTACATGTTTGAGATTCTAAACTTCTGTAAAAATTCACCTAGACTGAGACAGGAAAATATCCACCTCAAAAAAAGAGACCTTTGGAAAACTGTAAACATCTGAAATTGACATATTTTAACAGATCACTGCAGTTCTTAATGATCACAGACCCAAAAGGTGCTTGCTACACTCAAGACAAAATAACAATCCCATCTCAGTCCAGCACACCAGACTTTTTTTCTTTTTTTAAATTTCCACATATTGGTTCCTTTGGCAATGTGAGAAAGGCCTTAAAGCATATATATTCTGGTCCCTGCTACTTTTTTACAGACTCTTAAATTTCTTTTGTAGGACGCATGATCTGCTGGTGTGAGGAGGAGGAAGAGGGGCAGGTCTACCTGGGTCCTGTCCATGTCACTTGGTCTCTGAAGTTCTAGTCAGTTTTTGATATTGTCTTGTTTTGTCAGTGCCAGACATCTCAGTTTACTAATTTTGTTAAAGCTAATTGAACTACGTGTTCCAAAACTCACCAAATACTCTTGTGTTGGATGACTGGGACTGTGGAAAAAAAAAAATAGAATTCTTGAAAACTTTTCATTAGCTTCTCTCAGAGTCTAGCATTTGTCTGAGAGGGAGCTCAACTCTGTTGCTTTGCAGTAGAAGAGACAAGAATTTACTGTTTGTGATCTGATATTTAATAAGCGCCACTGGAAAGGAGGCAGTGGAAAAGTTGCTTAAATATCCTGGCCTGCTGATGTGTTGATCCTGTACCAAGTTGCGCTCTTCTCCTGCCATCTGTTCAGTGAGGAGTCAGAGCACCATCAGAGCTCTTAGTTTCAGCCTGCCAGATCGAAACACACTTTTATCTGGGAGAAATGTGCCCTCAGGGGAAACACTAAGAGATAAGCCTTCTGCTAAGACTGTGCTTGCTCACAGGCTGGCATCACAGTCAATGTTCAGGAGCACTGAAGAAAAGTGGGATTAGGGTAAAACTGCTGACACGTCTTTGAATGAGACATACACACAACTGTTGGTCAAATAGCACATTGCCTAATTTGCATCTTTTCAAGGTGCATGCCATGATTGGTCTCCACTGGGGGTAAGGATGAGCCAAAGGGAAGCAGATCACAAAGTTTGCTTTTGACATCCATGGATTTGGTTGCACAGCCACACAGGAGCATGACCTTGGGCTACCACATAGATGAGGCATCTCTATGAATTAGATTCATCTTCACAGCCTGGGTGAGCAAATGGAGCACCAGGAAAGGATGCCAGTGCAAGAAGCCAATGTCTTGTTCAGCCAAGAGTGCCTGTAGAAGTGGCTACTTCCATCATACAGCCTCAGCCTGAAAGAACAAATTTTGGGCAAGAACAGCTATTGCTAGAACCATAGCAAAGCTGGTCAAGAGCCAGAGCTTGTTCTTTGCATCCATCCCACCATTTTCAATGCAGGTTTGTGGAAATAGTAGAAGAGTGTTACATCTGCTCTCATCCACTTGCTTGGCAGGCCCCAATGCACACCCCTGGGGTTTGGCTGCTTGTTCCCAAGGTCAGCTCATCTGATGTGCAGCTGTGTGACCTTGGATCTGACTGCTGGGAAAGAGCCATGTGGGAAAGAGATGGGAGAAGACTCTATTCTCTCCTCAGGAGCTGCCTTTAAGCTCAAGGCCCTTGGTCTTGGTCCTTGCATGAGCTCCATAGCAGCTGTGCTTGTGCCTGGCCATGCACCTCACTGATCTGGACCTTGACTCCATGAATGGGTCCTGCCTCATTTCTCCAGATTTGTCGGGCCATCATTGATCTGCTGGCTGCTCCTGTTCACCTACATTCAGGTCCTCTTCAAATTCAGGTGCTGTAGACTGTGCCCTGCTTGGCGACACACCACCCTGCCCTCCCAGATTGCCCTCCCGTGGAGAGTAGACCTCTCCTACTGATCCCTGATACCATCAAGCTCTTTGCCGTAGCTGCCTGCTGCATCACACCAGCCAATGGTGGGGATTCAGGACAGAGAATAGCTAAGGCAGGTTTATTTTTCACTGGTTTAAATCCACTGGATTTAGGGACCTGTTTCTGATACATGATAAATGGAAGAGAACCACTATATGTACATTAAGGGTGAGAAAGGCTTGCTCATCTGTTTTTGCTATCAGTATTTTTCTCTGCAGTGTATTCTCTAGAGATGTATCCTGCTCATCATCACATGACCAAGGACTGGAAACTTTGATGGGTCAAGGCCAACTGTACAAGATTCAGCAAGGCCGAGTGTCGGGTTGTGCCCAGAGGTCCCAACGACCCCAGGCAATGCTACAGGCTTGGGGAAGAGTGAATGGAAAGATGCCTGGCAGAAAATGATCTGGGGGTGTTGGTTGACAGCCAGCTGAAGATGAGCCAGCAGTGTGCCCAGGTGGCCAAGAAGGTCAATGGCATCCTGGCCTGTATTAGGAATAGTGTGGCCAGTAGGACCAGGGAAGTGATTGTGCCCCTGTACTCAGCACTGGTGAGGCCACACCTCAAATCCTGTGTTCATTTTTGGGCCCCGCACTACAAGAAGAGCATTGAGGTGCTGGAGTGTGTCCAGAGAAGGGCAACGAAGCTGGTGAAGGATTTCAAGGACAAATCTTATGAGTAGCTGAGGGAACTGGGGTTGTTTAGTCTGGATATAAGGAGGCTGAGGGGAGACCTCAGCAGAGATTACTTTCTACGACTACCTGAAAGGAGGCTGTAGGGACGTGGGAGTCAATCTCTTCTCCCAAGTAACAAGTGATAGGACAAGGGAAAAGGCCTCAAGTTGTGCCAGGGGAGAATGCGCAAGAAAACCCTCTTCACTGAAAGGATTGTCAAGGATTGGAACAGGCTGCCCAGGGAAGTGGTTGAGTCATCATCCCTGGAGGTACTTAAAAGACGTGTAGGTGAGATGTTTAGGTATGTGGTTTAGTGGCGGACCTGATATTGCTAGGTTAATGGTTGGGCTTCATGGTCTTTAAGGTCTTTTCCAATCTAAATGATTCTGTAATGCCATAATTTTGTTATTTCCTCAGAAGACTATCATACAGCCCCAAAAAATTTACTGTTAGAAAATATTAAAAGAAAGCATCTTCTGGGGAAAAAAATTGTAATCAGAAGCTTCTGAATTGGGCTGCGGACCCAGCAACAGTTTTTATGTTAAGCTGGGCAATGCTTGTTAACCCTGTGACCCATTGACCACTGGTAGTGTGGTCCACAAAAATCCCAGAGAAACCAAGCGACATGTTCCAGGGACCAGCAAAGAGATCAGTTCTCCCATTGACAAAGACCACCGAAAGCTGTGGAAACTAGGGTGTCTGAGTTGGCATGTCTGTACATTCCCATCCCTTTGAAGACTTGGCATGGGCTCTGAAGCAGCTTGGGGACCTCCACAAACCTATCTGTTGCCTAGGCATATGTTGCAATTGCGATAAAGGTGTATTTTAGGCAAGATTTCATGGATGTTCATAAAGATATTGTGATATTTAGGGAGTTCACGCAGTTCACAAAGACCTGATCTTCAATGAATTTTTCTGTGGTTTGACCTGTATAAAAGGTTGCTAGAACAAAAAAACTGAAGTCCCCTGCAACTACTTGTTTTCTTGTTTCAGTGCCAACTCACCTTGATATGGTGGATGTCTAATATCCTGCCCCTTTTAAAGCTACACACTTACTACCTCCTATTTGCACAGTATTTTTTTAAGCATTACTGCTGAAAGAGGGAGAGAGAAAAGAGCTTTCTTTTAAAGGCAACACAGTGTCTGTCTGGAAGACCCTCGCTCAGTTCCCATCTAACTATTGGAGGGTATGTTTCTTTAAGGGTGGTTATGTGTTCATGTAACAGGGCAAGAGCATACGTGATACAAGCTTTTGCTGAAGCTTGAAGTCTGCAGGGGAATTTTCTAATGATCGTTTTTAGTTAATAGGCACAAGTCGTTAGCCTGAGCTGGGAAAGCCTTTTTTTTTGTGTGTGCCAATTCCACCCCCTCTTTTTTTTTTTTTTTTTTTTTTGGTTTTTTTTCCCCCCGTGTGGTGCCAATTCCCCCCCCTCTTTTTTTTTTTTTTTTGTCATGGATTTAGTTCCCACAGCTAATGCACCTAATAATGAGACTGGGCAAGCGAATGCCAGCCTAATGATATGGAGCTTGTTTGGCCCTGACAAAGAACACAGAGAGCGGCTGGATGGCCTAAACGACAGGCCAAGGGCTCTATTCATCCCAAATGATCTCTTGCCTTGCATGCCACCAAATCGCCCAGAAGGAAGGCTGCACAGCTGGGCTGTACCTCGGGATGGGAGAGTTGTCCAGCAGGGACTCGGCTGTGCCCCACAATGCCCCCTGAGCCCCTGTCGTGGGGCTTTTCACTAAATAGGTGGTGAAAGAGAGAAGCAATCAAGGGTTAAGCCCTTAGCTGAATATTTTAAATGCTGTTTCCTAACACGCATACACACCAACCAGTTACAGAGAGGGAAAACATCCTTTAAAACTTACCAGACAAGTTACAAGGACCTTGCTCAGCCCCAGCTCAGCCCCAGCTTCAGTAGAAAGCAGGGGGTGGTGTTCTGTCTTTTTAACTAGCCTTTTCCCTTCAGTGATTTTTCTCTCCCCTTCCCCTCCTTTTTCAGGCTGAGTTAATAAACACCTAGCAACTTACTCTATGGTGTCTGTGTGCAAACAGCTCCCACTGAGCCAGTGAAAACTACTTCTGCAAGAATTCGATTAGAGCCTTTTCCACCTCGGCCCCCCAAAGCGTGCCGCAAAGGAAGGTGGTGGTCCTACTTAGGATCTGTTCCCTGGATCAGGCCAGCCCGTATCCCTTCCCATGTTCAGTCACTGATGGGACATGAACCAAGCCTCCTAACTCACACCTGTCCTCTATTTCTGTAGCCTGGCTTTGGATTTGCGTTTGTCACAGCCCACCAAATCCTCCTCAACTCAAGGAGCTCCAAGCATGCAAGAAGACCAGGTTAAAAATCACGATGGGCATGAAAGACATAGGAGGGAGATGGGGCTGGCAGAAGATCAAAGCTTAGTTGTGTCCTAGAAGACCTTATTAGGACTCCTCTTTAACAGGGATCAAAATAGAGAAAATTATTATAGGCTAATACTTGAGGTAATAATCAGAAATATTTTACAGTACATAAAATATTTTCTAAATGGTACATGTCCTCATAGATAATATTTTTCTGAAAATGTTTTCTTTTTCCAGAAACATTCCCTGATATTTTAAGATAAAATAAGATAAAAAAACTACAAACTTTGTTTAATTTTCTGTAAATCTTCTTTCAAGGAGAATTAACAGAAAAAAAGTTCATCTAATACTCTCATTTCTGTCCTATCAGTGGTTTTCATAGGAGGAAAAACCATCTTTTTTTAAGTAGCTCTATGGACAATTTGAAAGAAACCACTTACTTTAACAGATTTTACTGCTTACAGAACATCAGCAAGTAAATACTCATATTCTCTATGCCATACAAAAATATTCAGCACTGAGAAGATTTTTGAATAATACACTGCATTTTTTTAAACATATTTCTCTTATTTCTTTTGCTAGAGGAAATAAGCTGCTTTAGTGTAAACAGTCAGCTGAGTCTATGGCATATGTTTCTCATCCCCAACTGGATGACCATGTTTCCCCTATGAACATAAATGTTCATATGTGAAAATGCTGACCTATCCAAGGTTGAAATCTATATGAACTGATTGTTTGTGATAAATAAACTTAACTGTGTGTATTCTCACAGAAAACTGAAATGAGTGGAATATTAGTATGGCTGAAGCAAATTCATGTATAGATTTTAATGAATGTTCATGGAGAAATGTTTGCAGGATGAGTTTGATCTGAATGTATCTGGTGAGATGCTTCTATGTACAATCAGTGTTTAACACATCGACAGGACCTCCATAAAACTGCTGTGCACACTAATTATGATTTTATTATCAGGCACAGGATAAATGCCATTACACAGACACATTTAGGTTCTTTACATCTCTATGAAGCAGAATACTAATTCAAGAATTGCCTATGGTTATGACAGGCAGATAGATGAGATTATGGATTCTGCTTTGTTTCTATATGCTCTAGGAGGAAGCTCTCAAGAAACAATGGCCTATGTTAGTGGTAGTATCTGAGGTGTATTTTTATTTTTTTATTCAAAGCCTTTTACTGTACCCTATAAAAACCCCTATTAGCATTTTCTTTTCAGATGCTTTTCTGCACCACAGCTGCTATGACTCTGCAGTCAGGAAAGCAGAACTGGTGTGACTGCAATTCAGGAAAGAAGTTGAAAAGAGAGAAGAAAAAAAATAAGGCTTTCTAAGACAGCTAGAAGAAAGCATGCCAATTAAATTTTTAAAGAGAGACAGAGGGTGGGAAGAAAAAAAAAAGAGCTAAAAAGCTAGAGGAACCTGGGGAAAGTTGGGGAGGGGAGAGGGGAAGGGGCACAAGAGAACCATAGAAATGAGAAGTAGGATGAAGGACAAAGTGAGAAAAGCTAAGGCACAGCAGCAGCACATACATTGAACCCAATTACCGAGAGTGAAGGAAAGGAGGACCAGAAGAAGACATATAATGAAACAGGGAAAGAAAAGTCAACGCAAGGAAAGGGGGGAATCCACACAGAAACAAGAGAGAAAGTAAAGAGAAACATGACCAGGACAAGAATCTTTTGTTAGAGCAGTCCTGTGTTACTGAGCAGGGAGGCAATTTCTGTTAGCAATGCGATGGGTTCCCTGCATGTGCTCAGCATATATACGTCATTGCCGATTTGAGTGACCAACAGTAATTTAAGATGCATTTGTTGGATTTGGTAGCATGCTTCTGAAAAGGCAAAGACTCATCCCTCATCATAATCATGTTAGAGTGAATCATAGAATGACAGAATGGTTTGAGTTGAAAGGGATCTTAAAGATAATCCAGTTCCAACCCCCCTGCAGTGAGCAGGGACACCTCCCACTAGACCACGTTGCTCAAAGTTCCGTCCATCCTGGCCTTGCACACTGCCAGGGAGGGAACATCCACAGCTTCTCTGAGCGACACGTTCCAGTGTCTCACCACCCTCATAGAAAATAATTTCTTCCTCATATCTAACCTAAATCTACCCTCTTTCCATTTGAAATCATTACCCCTTGTCCTATAACTACACTTGCTGATAAAAAGTCCCTCCCCAGCTTTCTTGTAGCCCCCTTCAGGTACTCGCAGGCCGCTATAAGGTCTCCCTGGAACCTTCTCTTCTCCAGGCTGAACAACCCCAACTCTCTCAGCCTTTACTCACAGATCATTTATTCGATGTAATTTTTCATGTCCATAAGGCTAAGCACAAATAGAAAGCTTCACCAAGAGACCTCATGCAACCTTCAGAACTGCAGATTAACTCTCAGGCATTAAGAGATGGATCACACACAAATACTCATTTTCCTAACTATATGCTATTACTTTTGTAAGGAAGTCTCAGATTTTAGGACTGATAAAATAAGACTGGAAGCTTACTGATGTTGGCAAGCCTCACATTTGTGCTCAAAGCTAGGGAAGGATAGATCTTTTCTTTATCTTCTAGTGATTAAGGAGCAATATCAGAAGCAAGAGAATAAATAAATCCCAGGAACTATCCCCTGCAGAGACACACTTTCCAACAACTGTTGAATTAGAGTACAAATTCCACTAAAAGTCAAAAATATTTGGGCCCTTTCCCTCGATTTATTGTCAGAAATATAATTGACACCTAGAAATTCTGTTCTCCATGTATACTGTGTATTTTACTCAACTATTACCCTTGTATTACTTGATAGTAAGCCTTTGGCTGTGACTGTCTAAGCTAAATTTTTCAGGCATGTAGGTACTTAAAAGCAAAGATAAACATCAATAGGATCTAAAAAACCTTGTCAAGGATGGACCATCAAAAATTATACTCCTTCTCCTCAGAGTAACCCAAAGTCAAATGCATGAAGAAGTGTGTGCAGATGGACTTGTGTACACAGCCAAATACATGGTTTGTTTGCAGCAGCAGAGCTTTGACTGCTCTTCCTATCCTGACCACCATAACTACACATTTCCTGGGAGAGGTGGCCCATAGTCACACACATGGAATATACATACAATTTGATATTTTTACCTCTTTGAGGAATACTTGGAAACACTTCACACATTTTCCTGTGTTTTCTGAGGATTTCGCAGTAGCTCAGACAACTTTTACAAGACAGAAAAACAGTGAAATGAAAGCAACCACCACGTGATTATAGCATCACACAATTTGGGGACAGATGAGAATACCAGTCCTCTGAAGCTGGACCTAGTACAAGCCTCAAAATTTCACTCATTCCTTAACCCTGACTTGTCAGAGAAGAATGAAGTTTGGTTGCAGCACCAGGGCCTTTGAACATAATTCCCCCAATACCACACATGAGTCACCAAGAAACCACAAGTTTTTATAAGAAACACCTTGCTTTGATCGTGCTTCTAATCCAGAACACTCAATTTCTGCCAGTAAAGTCGATGCCCTCCCAGTGCACAGACAGGAAAGCAGAGGGATAGGAAGGCGTACAGCCTGAGTAGCTCAAGAATGATACTAAGCTCCTGTCTTCCTTGTTCTGCAATCTTCCTGTGCACTGATATCCATGTGGAGTATAGATACATGATCCATTTTACTCTTGAAGCACTAGAAAATCTGAAAGATTTTTTTTTTGCCTGTCTTCTACATTCACTGTCCCTTTTCTTCCTCTCTTCATTCTCCACTGACTTCAAACATTTTTACCATTGTAATACAAGTTAAGGATTTGTGTTAAAAAACCTGTACTGCATATGCAGTCCTGTGTTTGCAGATATCAGCTAGACCTTCACATGTTTTTCAAGGCCAGTTTGGATGGGGTTTTGAGCAACCTGCTCTAGTAGAAAGTGTCTCTCCCCATGGCAGGGGGATTGGAACTAGATGATCTTTTGGGCCCCTTCCTACCCAAATCATTCTATGATCTATGACTCTATGATTCTATGTTGTAAATTAGTGTGTATCTGCTAACGATTAGGACGGTTTAAACAATCTGAAGATCCTGCTGACTTACCACCAAGTTCCTCTGCAGTAGGAGGGTAATAATTACTGAGTACAGTACATGGTATGCATGAAGCACAGAATTTCCAGGCATTAATATTTCTTGGACGATACCAAAACACTCAGATGAAAACGAGTCATTATCTTACAACAGTATTAGGGAAACAGACACTTCTCTTGGTTTGAGGTTTGTTAAAATAAAGCACATGTTGAATGGAAGCAGTAGCTCTGAAGGGGACCTCTCAAACATAGCTGGAATCACAGCATAGCCATGTAAATGATTTGCACACTTGTACCAAGAATAAATATTTATTAAGCCTTCCTTAAAAAATGTATCAATTGTTTTGCTTATCACTATTGCAGATTGCAGGATGTCGTGTATAAACATTTACATTTTCTCATTGTTCCCAGCAGTGAGCATTTGAATTTCACTGTAAAAAATGGCTTTGCATTTGGTGGAGAACCTCAAGTTTCACATCCCACTGATGGTGGTAGGCACAGCCCTTTACATTGCAAACTTAGGTGGAGGGAGTCAGCCTGCCGACAACCTCACGGCTCAGGTGAGGAACCTCTCCAAGGAAAGGTGTCTGCAGGTGGGATGGAGGTCAGCCTGCGAGGAGATGTTCATTCATTGCAATGCTCGTTGCAGTGTGTGTGTGTCACAGGGATGTGGCACCATACAGCCCCTCACAGAATAACTCCTGGCAGAGTAGATGTGCTGTAGCATTATTTAAAGCAGGCACTGAGAGGTGACAGGATTCAAGCTGTACTGCCTACAGACGACATTTCTGGGGCTCCCTCAGATTTCTCACACAGCTCAGTTTAACCACATCTTGGGATCACAAGAAAGGAAAAAGAGGAAGCCTCTGTGTTCCCTGTGCTACTCTTAGGGAGCTTCTGAGTTACAACTGCTATGGAGACCCCTGCTTTGGCCAGAGGAAAAAATCTTAGGAAGAGATTGTCCAAGGTTTGTGAGTACCTGAAGGCATAATAAAACACTGACAGAATTTTACAGGAACACCTCAGCTGCCTTGGTGCTTTCAGAAAGCCTTCATAATGCCTGCCTATGCGCAACTTTATGCACCTACCTGCCTTTGAAAACTTGGCCTTTAGCCCCTTATCCTTATAAAAGTATTTCCCCCGGAATAAATGACTAGCAATTAGTTTAAGAACGAGGCGCTGCCTTTTAAATCCAGTACAAATAGCTAGAGTAGATAAATCACCACAAGACCAGTGACTCCAGATAGACATTTTGCCAAAGTAACTCATAAGAATATAATTTTTAAGCTGCCTGACTATGTTAATGCATGGATAAAATGTTTAAATCCTGTTACGGGATTTAAAACATAGATCTCACTTAGCAACTGTTTTCCAAAATTAAGGTACTAATGTCGGAGTGTTAAAACTACGTTTCCTGAAAACTGACTTCCACAATGCTCTACTGAGTCACAGAAGTGAATGAACAATTAGATGTTTCAAACGATAAAAATCTGATAAAATGGAAAAAAAAAACCAGACACAAGATCCATTAACTACCTGGGGCAAGGAGGAAACTTCCTCCACAAGCACAGAGGTGCAATGTTCTCCACTATAATGTGTTCTACTAGTTTCTTTCAGTGATACAAAACTAGACAGATACTTATCAGTTATAATCTGATAAACCCCACAGAGTGTTTTTCACATGTACTTGAGTAACATCCGTGTGTCCTCTTTGCACACTGAGCTGCTGTAATTCTCCAAAGTGATTAGGTTTTGAGATGCTTCTACATGTTACAAGTTTTCTGCACCTGAGTGAACATCCTAGAGTTTGCACCAGACTACTAATTCCTTTTGATGTTATAAGAACAGCAGACAGTCCATAAATCAGGCAGAAAAAGGTAAATTCACCTTCACTCAAGAGATCGTCATTATAACCACATCAGAATACAGTAATTATTTCTTGCCAGAAATAGATATAAGGAATGGAAAATCACTTCTCAAAAATGGTCATTCTGGTTTTGAACTTGAAGTTATAACAAACACACAAAGACAAAGCAAATATAGTGTACCCGTTCTGCACCACCTCTGTATCCAGGGCAGCAAGTGCTCTTTTTCATGTCAGACTTTGATGATTTTCCTGTCCATCTGGGAGGCAAGAGAAAGGACATCATGCTTACCATTCTCCCACATTTACTAAGGCTACAAATTTCTCTTTCTCAATAGCTCGTTAGGTGATAAACTGGAGATCTTTGCAAACAAGCAGGACAGGATGATGTGAAGAATTTTCTATGGCAATGGCTGTAGTTCTCAAAGCACACCTCACATCTCGCATCACGTGCTGGGTTTGACTACTATGATCACATTGATATCTTATGGATTCTTAAAAGATTCTCTAGTGGAGGCACAAGCAAGTTCATCTGCAAAACAGACAAAATAAGAAGAGTGATTGCTTGTGACAAGGCCTCGAAAGAAGAAAAACAGTAGCAAAGAAGAATTAAATCAACTAAGGATGGCTAATTTGAACACCAGTTCCCTGAAAATCATAACAATGGTATCCATTAAGACAAAGGCCATCTCTTCTTTGATTAGCAAGTCATTGTTTTACCTAATCAAACCCATTTTCTACAATTTTCAGCCAACATGCTCTTCCTGAACAACTACATTTGCATAGTAACATTCATATTCTCATGGAGAGACTACTATTGGCCATCTGTAGCATTTGGGATTACTTCCATGCTGCAGCTAGATAAGTGAGAATATAAATAGCAAACTCCATTTAGAGGCTTCTAGATAAATAGTTGTTTGTGTTAACAAATGAGAAAACCCACAATTTACACTGACATTGAAAAGTCTTTTGAACTACCAAATATTTTCCCATCCAGAAATCACATTTAATTTCAAAAAGGTATTTCTAAATCAATTGGTATCATACTAGTTCTGGCTCACAGGTATTTAAAGGCAAAACAAGACATGTATGTCACCAAGTTAATTCTGATGAAGTAAACTGAAATACCTTCAGTTTACTTTTTTCAATATATTTTTGTGACCTGTCGTTACCTCCCACTTAAACACTCATTCTTCTTGTGCATTCAGTGCCCCTTTTCTTGAAGTTTGTAAGATTTGTGAAACAGTGTGTGCCAGCTCTGTAGAGCGGACCCTGACCCAGGTGAGCTCCCTTGGCATTGCTGCAGTACAAATATTATCAATAATGATAGCAATAAAGATAACAAAGTTTACATCCATCTCTACCAATATTCATTGTCAAAGATTCCCAGCAAGAATCAGTTATAGGAAAAAAATTTTCAGCTAATTCAGACATTCACAGATGTCTAACTGGTAGGGAGGAATGAAATTCATCAACAAATGAGGACAAGGAGGAAGAAAAGTTATTGTTAAAATGAGTCACAGATAACTGCTTTTCAAAGTGTATCATCAGCTCCAGAAGACGGGCAATAAGCCGGAGTTTTCTGTAAAGGAATGAATATCCTGTGAGTATAAACTGTTGGTAAACGGCAGGAAAGAGAGCCCCTGGCACTTGTGAACATGTATAAAACATCTGGTGCTAGCCAAAGCATACCAAACCTCAGCTGACATACAGTGCATAGTGACACTATGGACTTCAGATGGCAAGTAGCCTGATCAAATTACAAAATCAGTGCATGAGAAGGTGTGGGAGATAGATTTGGATTTTAGTCCATCTTGTGTTTGTCTAGTGAAATAATAATTAAAAAATAATCAAAAGTTCATCAAGTTTGCTGGAAATTGAATGGTCTTGCCTAGGCAGAAAACTCGCTGAAACTCACTGAGATTTTATTTGCCTTGTTATAATTTTAAATTTTTTGGCTGCAAAAACCCGGAGCTGATTTACACCTTCTGAGGTGCCAGCCCCATTTCTAGAAAGTGTTGAAAAAAATAGAAAAATGCTGAGCGTGGAAGAAGTCTAATGCGTTGATTTGGGTTTGATTGTATTTCAAGAATGCCTCAGGGGAGTGAGGAGCAAAAAAATGCTGTAGTATGAGTTGTGAGTCTCTTCACATTAGCAGAAGAAGGGATGAATAATTGAGGAGAGAAGAAAATAGTCAAAAGAGACAGCGATATTAAAAGAGATAGGAAATAAGATAACTTTTTCTGAAAACAGGTTTTCTTTAATTAAGAACTGTCCATGTTTTATTTTCACTGCTTACATTACTTGGGGAAAATAGTTTGAAGTACTTAGAAGTGATGATGGGACCTTGAGTACTGTGTTCAGTCTTGGGTGCCATGGTATAAGAAAGACATTGACGTGCTGGAGTGGGTCCAAGGAAGGGTAACAAAGCTGCTGAAGGATCTAAAGAACAAGTCTAGTGAGGAGAGGCTGAGAGAACTGGGACTGTTTAGTTTGAAGAGGAGGCTGAGGGGAGACCTAGTTACTCTCTACAACTGCCTGAAAGGAGGTTGTAGTCAGGTGGGTGTCAGTCTCTCTTCCCAAGTTACTAGCAATAGGATGAGAGCAAATGGCCTCAGTTTGTGCCAGGGGAGGTTTAGACTGGGTATTAGGAAGAAAATTCTTCACTGGAAGAGTGGCGAAGCATTGGAACAGGCTGCCCAGGGATGTCGTTGAGTCACCATCTCTGGAGGTGTTCAAAAAACATGTAGATGTAGCACTTCTGGACTTGGTTTAGTGGTTATGGCAGTGTTGGGTTGATGGTTAGACTTGGTGATTTTAGAGGTCTTTTCTAACCGTAGTGATTCTATTATTCTATGAAACCAACATGAAAAAGAGAGACACACAAGAACAAGAAACATTGCAAAGTATTGTTACAATAAATTTCCCTTTACTCAGTCATAACAGCAATGAGATCTGATGGCTGGAATGGGAAACAAAGCCAGCTTAACAAATAAGACATAACATCAAGGGGAATAATGGCAAGCACCCATCAAGGGAACTGGTAGACTCCAACATCTTAAGTATTTAAGTCAAGAATATTTTTCTAAGAGCTTTGCTTTCAATTGTCGGAAGCATGTGGGCTTTCTGCGGAACAGAAGCTCTAAAGCCTGCACCATACAGATGACCCCAATTGTCTTTTCTGGCCTTATACCATCACCCACAAGGCTTTTAGCCCTGTTGCTGGGAATGGCATCCTCAGGCAAGTCCCTCATAGTGGTCAGTCATGTGTCCCAGACCCATCCACTGGCTGCTGAAAGCTCTTTGAAGCAACTGAAACCCAAGAGGTCTCCCAGAGAAGACCTTTTCTGAGAAGATCACTTACACCATAAGCTTCATGGTGGATGCAGATCACACAGAGGTGAGGGCTGAAAGGCACCACAATTAATTCACAGGTACAGCTTCCAGATCCCTGCAGTGGCAGCAGGACTCTACCTATTGAAATAACTTCAGTTTGAGCAATTTGGACTGTCTTTCCAGAAGGTCATAAGGCTCCTCTTCTCCATTTCTCAGGTTGTGGACAAGATTTTCTTCCTGTTACTAGAGGTATTCAGCACAACTCCATCAAAACACATGGAGCCACCAGAGTAAAGTATGTGCAAGTGAGGAAGAAATCAGGCCTCATACATTGTCTTTCTCACTTGGAAAACAGGACAGCAGCAGAGGCCCAGCATAAAGTTGTGGCATGTGCAGTGGTAGTCCAAAGCCAGAGAATTTTGTTATAGATGCATTTTTCAAAGTAGAACAGAAAAAACCATGGTTGAATAATTTTTATGCTGAAACTGATCTTCAATCCCACACCAAGACAATAACCATCTGTGAAATCCAGATATAGATTTGAACTTACTGTTCCTCCAAAGCATAAGTAAGTTCAGTGAGCTCTGTACTTCATTTTGGCGTCATTTTCTAGTTACGTAGAACTGATAAGGATATATATGCATACATATATGTTTATATAAATGCCTTGGCTACTTCTCTAATCCTTTCTAGGAAAATTTGTTTTATTTAGGTGTGTGAGAAGGTTTCTCCCCAAGCATACTCATATTCTTTGCGCACACTAATTCTGTCCGTCCTCATCCACCAGCAAGCAAGTTTGGCTCCCTCATTAGCAGCTGCAGCATTTGTTCTTAACTTGTGGTAGCCTTTTTATCAATTTAGCCCAAAGCATGACATTGCCTCTGCATTTGTACCACACTTCTGGTCACTTAAACACCATGGCCACCAGCAGAGCCGGAATCTAGAGCTCTGTAGAAACAAATCCTCATCAGTCAGCCTAGGGAATAAGGAGGGAAGGGCTTGCATCTGTCTACGCTTCTCACACATAATGCTGCCATCTAACAGATTTCCAGACCAGGAGGCTTCATTATGATCATCTTAGGCTGCAGAGTCCAGGCAATAATGTCGGTATTAAGGCCAGAGCTTCTTGTTGAGTTAGATCAAGTAATTTACGGTAATCCAGGGAGGCAGTGAAGACCCCCTTAGCGGTCCCCTGAGAAGCTGTGCCAACAGTTCATGCCCTCCTTGTTAAAAACATGCATCTTGTTTCAGACATGAGCTATCCAGGGAGCTTTACAACGACTGGGTTTTGTTGTGCTTTTGTCTACGTAATTAAATGGTCCTTTCCAGCCGCAGTTATCCCTCTTCATAGAAGTGCTCTCAGCCGTAATTAAGTCATCACTTCACCTGCAGTGTGGGTTTCACCACCTCGGATCATAGGCTGGCACCGACACCTGCAACCATAAGTATCACACCCGAAGCATCTTCTTGGGCTTTTCCCTGCCCAGCAGACCTCTGGCTCTCTGACAGCAGCAGCAGCAGCAGACTGAACAGTGCCACGCTCCGGCCACCGCCGTGGCTTAACAGGGGAAAAAGGCACATGTGTGTGTGTGTGTGTGTGTGTCCATGGGATCTGCTGGTTAAATGTTTTCCTTTCCCAGGGGATATATTTGACATCAAGATAAAGAGGCAGTGTGGAAAACAAACTTACTTTTTCCCCCCTCCTCTCCTTGGAGTTTGGTATTGTAAAACAAACCGTGCCGGCTGAGATTCTTTTTGAAAGCTCCTGGTTATCTTAGCAGCTGTAATATAAACCAGAATCTCCTTGAAGCATCTCTTTGCCACAGCTCCCTTCCTGGTGGGGGGTGGAGGGGCAACACATACCATAGTATTCACAGGGAAAAACACTTTTTTTTGTAAGTTCAGGCATTTTTTTAAAGTGGCTCATGCAATATCCTATGTTTTGTTTTGGACCTCTGCTAAACCCGCTAGTTACATATGTGCAAAAATGTGATAGCGTCCATCTCTCTGCACCTCATTAGCAGTATCTCCCTTGCCTTTTGTTTTGGTCACGACAAACTACAGTGGGAAGTAAAAGGGGTGATGGTTATGAAGTGTGTGGGTGAAGGGCATAATCAGAGTGGTTCTGCATGAGTGTTGCTTGTTTTGATGTTAAGGCTGTTTGAGGTGCCTCTTGCTGAACCATGTCCCATGCAAGCCAGCTCATGTCTGTGTGCTGCAGAGGAAACATTCCTGTAATTTTGACACAATTCAAGGATGATGGCTGGAGTACAAGCACCTGTGTGCTAGGTAGTCACAAGACTTTCAGCTGGTACCTCTTGTGGTTGCTCAGGGGAGCTTTTATCCTTTTGTAACGTTTGGCCATTGAAGCCAAGCGACCTGGCCCCATGGGGAGGCTCAAAGGGGTGTTTGACCTGTCTGGCAGGCAGTGATCTCCACACCTGTGTTCCTTAACCCACTTCAGGTTTTTTCCGTCTCCTCAGTTTTCTCCTCTGTGGTGTGAAAATGACTGGAGAAGACAGAGGGAAGTGATGGTGCCAAGCTGGAGAAGACATTGGCTCCCCCTTCTGCAGCTGATTTGCCACTACAAGCAATAGCTAAAACCTTCCCCCTCCTCTGGAAGTCCCGGGCCTCCTGCCAGGCTGGGCACCACAGAAGACCTATGCTGTGTCAAGCCGAAGGCAAAGCCATCAAAAAGGAACAGGTCATGGAAACAGGTTTCCATGACTTGTAAGTAGCCTTCCAGATTATATTCTTGATTATCTCACCCTACCTTTCTGGTTCCGTCCCCAAGGATCTCAGCAGTTTTAAAACTTGCAGCAGCACTGCTGCGACACAAAGTACCTGCAGGGTAAGAGGCCAGCAGGATCCTGGCTCAAACATTTTGATGTCTCTGGCAGAGATTTTCCCCTCCCATCTCAGGCAAGTTCATTCTAGACTTCCTAAGAGCACTAGAAGAAGGAGGGGTGACAGGTCTGGAGACCGCTCCTCAATCACACTCATCATTAGTTACCCTCTTAAAAGCTAACTCCGTCTTATTCCACCTTACTCTATAACCTGCACTTAAAACCGTGTCCTACAACCGAAACTCTCTGGAAAATAGATTTGTCACTCTTTCAACTCCTTCAAAGAAGGAAATAATGAGTAATGCTTTCAAAGCTACCCAAGTTACTCAGGAGCTTGTGTTCCATTGTTTTTAATGCTAAGCAATTCTGATTTTTTTTTTTTTTTACTTGGCCCAAAATCTAATTCTCCAAAATAATTAAGGTAGTTTGGAGCCATAAAGTCTAACTGTAAACTGAATGTGGTCTCATAAGTCACCTGCATGCTTTGGAAACACTAACCTTTATGTGGTAGACACAGTGTAACGGGCAGCACTCATTACAGGTTTTTGCTTCTTTTACCTAATTCACACCATCAAATTAAAGCACCCCAGCTGAGCCAAGGTAGCTGGTTATGTGCATTTGCTCTTACTCCCTAGCTAGCATGAGTTGAAAACTGCTTAACTTCTGCCATTTTCTTCTGAGGCTTAACAAAATCTGGTTTACCTCACTTTTCCCACAGGCTAAGAGCACACATGCATTTGCCACTGTGCAGGCAACAACCACTAAATCATTAAGCAGCAGTAACTACCACGCATCTGTGTCCTTCCCTTCCAGTCTGGTCCTCAGGCTGGGTCCTTCTAACCCTGCAGTACCAACCTCCAGCGATCTGCTGGGACCTCTTTTTTCCACACTCAGCAAATGTATCACACATTGGTCTGGGCACATTTCAATAATGAAATAGAAAAAAGCTTTTGTTGGCTCCTTAAATCAGGGTGAATTTTTCCTTTATTTTATGTAGTGATGGCTTATCTTTGTTCTTTTCCTTCAAGTGCCCTGAGGCACTGTGATAAATGGAGCTGTGCTGCATCAGTGACCCCACAGACAGCAGGAGAGGGGCAGCTCCTGCTGCAAGGAGTGGCCAGCCAGCTCACATGGGAGAGGTCTGGGGGAGATGGCACAGACAAGAAAATGAAAAGGTGGCAGCAAAAAGACAAAAAACCTCCCCAGCTTCTTCCTAGTTTTCATTCTTGTCTTTCTCCACTCAGGAGATGGAAAGTCTAAAGAAAAGAGAGGGCAGCAGGGACTGAAAAAGAGCATAGCAGGGAAAACTTCAGGAAAGGAACACGGGACATCACCAGCTTCCTTCTGTCTCTGCCTCAGCTGCTTTGCCCAAGTGCTGAGCTGGTAGCACCATCTGCACAGATCCTGGCTGCCTGCTCCCAGCGGTCAGAGCAAGAGAGGACACTGCAGGGTTCCTTCTGTGCCCCCTCTTCCAGTAATGCTTCACAAGTAATTACAGCTGGAACAGTCATTTTGCCAAAGTCGTGGAAGAAGGCATCATGAACAAAACACAAAAAAATGAAAACGGAGAAAGTGCACATTGCCTGGTAGCACCAAACAGTGACTAAGTGCAACAGGGGGGCAGAGACATGCTGTAGAGTAATCATCAAGGTGGTCTTTATCATGGCATAAACCAGCAGAAACCTCTGCAAAGTCAATGTAGATATAGTAGGACACTGTATCCATAAGACAAAACTGATCCCAGAGAGTCTGTGCTGTCAATTCCTGGATCTCATTAATTTATTTATTTTTAATGTGAGTGTGAACAAAAGGGCTCTCGTGCCTCTAGGAAAAAAAACCCTTCAGCTTTTGCTTTTGTTGCTTGCAGCAACAGAGATGTGTTATACTTCTGAATCTCTACATTAGTAAATTTCCCTAGTGTCAATTGTTCCACACAGTTTGCACAGAAAAGGTGCTTCAGAGAAATGCTCTAACATGCCACATTCACACAACCCCATGAATAACAATGAAATGTGAAAAGTCATGGATAACTGCAGAGAGAAAAATTCACAAAATAAAGAGCTTCTCAGCTGCTAAAACAAAATTGTTGCCTTGAGGTTAGTCCATTGTGCAGCACATCAGAACAAGATGTAGCTGACGCTGACTTGCGTTCATGCCTCTGGCGTTGATCACTCTGCAACTCCGGACAACTTTTTAAAATTCTCTTCCGCGGTTAACGTTTTAGAATAAAAAGTGTGATAAATGGTAGTACTACTAAGGACTTTAAAAAAATTTGTAATTGCCAATGCCCCCAAACCAAAAGTTTTTATGGCAATGCCAACATTTTGACAAAACTTTAAAAATGGTTAATGGTTTCCAGGGTCCTAGACTGAGTTCGTTGCAGCAGGACAGATCCAAGGGCAACAGTGCACAAAGTGCTTGTGCTGTCTCACTTCCCTCCCAGGGAGCTGTAAAATCCCACCTTCCCTGCAGAACCTCTCCTCCTAAGCCACCCACTTCCTTCTCAACTTCAGCTGAAGCACCTACACAGGAATTGACAGGCTGAGGAAACCAGGTGACCTCTTGACAAGTGGTGATTTTAAACTCTTTCCATCACTCCCCACTGAGGCAAGGAGAGGGACTCTTTTAAGTTCGGACAGTGATTTGGTAGCCACTTTTTTCCCCACTCCAAAACAAAACTCTTCAACTTCTATTGAATAAAGCACTGTAGACTTGAAACAGCATGTTGTCACTTCCCAGTGAAAGAGAAAACAAAAATAAACAAAAGAAAAAAGCCAAACTAAAAACTCAGCAAGAAAAATAGATAAAACGAACAGTGAAAAACATTGACCGGGAAGACAAAGTAGTTGTGTCCCCATTTTCCAGCACTGAGTGGAGGGGCTCCTTAGGCAAATTGCCAGAGGTTTAGACCCTTCCTTTTGCTTTTAGAGACCCACATCTCAGGGCAGTGTCTTCACTGCCTCAGCACTTCACTGAGAGAGGAAGAGTGAAAGGTACTTTCAATCCCTTGGCTGACCTGAGTCCTCTTTACCTAAACAAACATGCAAGAGATCAGAGCCTGTGACTCAGATGCTCCCTCTCGTTGGTAAGCGTCCTCAGGACAGGCTGGTTATCACTTTTTCTCATCCCCAACTCCCCCTCCCTGTCCTGGCTCTCCAACTTGGTAAATATTTAAGTATTCCTGACAGAGCAGGATGGCTCCCATAGAAGCAGTCATGAACATCACCAACCAAATACGAAATTACAACAAAAAGTGATTCAGGATCACGCCAGCTCAGGAAAAGGAGAGGCTTGAATTTGTCTCTCCCACATTCTGGATGCTAATAGGTAAAAAGGGGAACATATGTTCTTCCTTTGTTTTTGTCAGCGTATCTTACTATATATATATTTTTCTCCAAATAACTTTTCAGTAAATACGATTCAAATTTGTGAAGACTTTCTAGACAATAAAACTGACTTTTTTTTTCAGAAAAATTCCCCATTTGCCACCAAGAAGAAAGAAAAATTGCCCAGTTCTATTCTACTGCATGCACATGAGCTACAATATCACATGGCCTCAAACTCTAACGTGAAATTAACCCAGCCTTGCCTCCCCAAAAAGCTGCATTTAACTAAGACCAGCATATACGCTTGAGGGACCTCAGCATGATGGTCAAAGAGTCCCAACACACCGATCTCATTTTGAGTATTTCCTGCGATGAAGAGGAGGAACTGGGGCAGGGAGAGGGTTATATCCCCTCCTATTTTACCAGAGCAGTGAACAGAACCTCCCTTGCGCACCCCCATGTATTATATTCCACTTCTCCTTGTCACGCTCCGTACAACGTTGTTTCTGTGCTGTGAAGGGTGTCTGGCTCTCCCCTTGACTAATCACTGGGCACTGGAGGGTCCTCTCTGGAGCTTGAGAACTTGACCTCTGATGACACCCGTTTGACAGGGATGCGGATACATGTGGATCCCCTCACTCATCCCCACTCACCCCAGGAGTTCTCCTCTGATGCCCTGTCAGCACAGGCTTTCAGGCAAGAGATACTGGTGAAATCAACAACAGCCAAAGGAATGTGGCCTTGTGGCCTAACCGCCTTTGATTGATATTCTTTATTTCAACAAAACCTTAACTTGGTTAAAAATATAGCGCACAACCTGTTTTGGCATTTCCAGGCAGGACATGTCTGCAGAACTAGCAGGGTCACCGAGGCAATGTTTCAAAACAAATAGCGGGTCTCGCTTTCAAAATTGCAAGGTCGCTTTATCTGTACATATTTCTTCTGTAGTCTGCCAAGCTGCTGCTTTAAAAAATAATCATGTCAATACTCTTATTTGCTATCCGCCTTTACAATAATGCCCAGAGGCCTGGCAAACTAAGGGTTTCCTGGTTCCAGATGCATAATGAGATACAGCTCCGGCCCTGTGGAGCCTCCCGTCCCACCAGGCTGTTTGCAGACCGCAGAAGCAGAAATCTCGACCCAGAGACGAAGGCTGAAGCCTGCTTTGAGAGCCATGCTGTGGCTCTCACATGTCCCTCTCTGAAACAAGAGCTCCTTTTTCCAGAAGGTGACCCCCTTAATAACTTTCAACATGGAGCTTTCTGCATGTGCCTTTCCTGCCCACTGTGCCCAGTCCCTCACCCCCTCCAGAAACGGCCCTGTGCAAAATCTGGACAGACATCATACCCTTCACATAACAACCCTTATGCATGGGAGACACAGGGCTCCTTCACATGTTCTTCCTGCTCTCCATGGGAAATTTCATGGTTCCTTTCCCCCACCAAAAAATTGCAACTCTCTCACATGAAACTGGAATCATTTAAAAGCTCAAGCTGGTGTCTACTCTATGCCAAATTTTGATCCTTTTAATGAATAACTGCCAGAATTTCCATGAGAGATTGGGAGTCAGAAGAGATTTCATGTGCAGAGACCTCTGTCCTACAACAATATTTTAGTGAAATGCTAACTATGATACCACGGTATTTTACAGCTCCACCCTTTGAAATGATTTTCTTAGAGAAGAAGAGGAATGTTTAATGCCCCAGTTTTCTCACAGCCGTTCAACCCTCACTTTCAAACAAAATTTTTCAAAATATTTTTCTTTCCTATCACACCCTTTCTTGTTTCTTTGGGTGTCAGCAACTTCTTCCCTCTGTTGCAGCAGCACTGCCTTCCACCAGCATGTCTGGCTCCTGCTGCTCTCACATTAGGAAGAAATCATTTATTGCCCTTTGCAAAGCCTGACAGGTACTCCCTCATGACAAAAAAGCCCCAATTACGCTTGAGGCAGAGCAGCTACCTGCCCTTTTGCATGGTTCTAGTTAATGAATAGAGCAATATCAGGATATCCCAGTATTAGAGAGGGACACTTCCAAAGAAAACAGACAAGTGCAGGGAAATGCACTTGCAGACTAGGAAGGTGGAAGAGGTTTCTTCCCAAGTCTGTCTTTATTCCATCCTAACCAATGGAAAACCTTTCGACAAGCTACAAAAATAGGCTGCAGATGACCTCACATACTCAGAAATTCAGCTTTCATTTCTGCAAATGCTGACACCTTCACCACGTGGCCTCTCAAGCTGCTGTGTTAGGCACTCATTGCCAGGGCAAGTTGCATTGATCTTCCCAACTTGCATCCAGATGAATGCTTCATGTATGTGAAAGACACCTCTCTAAAACAAAGAAGGTAGCAGTCATCTCTGGAGAGTGGGAATATATGAAAAAGCATTAAAGTGAACAGCTGAGACTTTTTACCTGGAGAATTTAAAACTGGAACACCACTAAATATTGAAGTGATGAGCATAATCTTTTGCAATGAGATTGTGTCTGCTCAGGTGCTTGTAACATGTTTTAGTGGTGGGGTTTTGCAGCTGGCCAGACTTTTTGGCCATGTTGGTACCAGTAACCATAATTAGGTTGTCTCCTAGCTTTCCACTGGATAAACTTCTCAAGTATGGACATTACAACAGATTCCAGGAATTGTAACATTCATTAACATACATGAACTACACTGCTTGCACTGATGAGGACAGGACCCCATGATCATCATCCTGGGATGTGCACATCCAAAATAAATGCAGCCTCAGGTTATTTTGTTTGTAAAATATCATGGCTTTTTTAAATAAAAGCCGTACCTAATATAAGAGAGCAACAAACCACCTTACATTCCTCCTCTCAAGGTGCTTAGGAATGGGTGAGATGTATTCACTCACACCTATGTACTTACTCTGCTCTGCCTTGGCTGCATTCAGAGGCTTGTGCTTGTAGCCATGAACAGGCTATATCTCCCTGAAGGATCTGCTTTGTTATCAGGCATATATTTTGCCCAACACTATTCTCCCTCCAGAGCTAAGCAGATGAGATATGACTGCTTCATGCTCAGCAGATTTCCATTATTACCATCTCTGATCGGACGGCATTTCACAAGATGCCTCTTTCTGATTTCCTGTGCTATACAAATATCATCGCTTCCTTGAGGCTGTAGGAGATGTAGGATTGTCCACTCCATTCGGCTGAAAGCCTCTGGACACAAAACAGCTGCATGGAGAACCATTGCTTTTACAGAGATACATGGTCAGAAGCTGCTAGAGGCTGAAGTCCAGAACCACTTTGTTACCAGTGATTTATGTGACATGTTTAATTTCTGAAAGCCAGCTGCTTCCAAAACCAGCTACAAACAAAGAGGCCAGACTCTAATCTTGGTTATGACAGTTTATCTCTGCAGTCACCCCCAATTTCCACCAGGTAAGCAGAGATCAGAATCTAGCTCTGTCTCGCTTTGCCTTAGCCATAAATAAGCCCATTAGGGTTTGTCCTGATGATGTAATGCTTTAATGCAATACGCCACATCTATTTGTGTCAGTGGAGTAGCTGTGGGGGCAGACAGAACTAGGATCAACTATTTCCCATATTTCTCACAGAGGGCAAATTAAAGTTTTATTCCCAGCCACTGTCTCTATGTCCTTAACTCTCTGCTCCAGGCAGCTGCTCGACTGTTCTTCCAAATGTGGTGTTAGGGGCAAACAGCAGTGATACATCCTGCCGATTGAGTCTGGAAAAATCCCAGAATGAGACACCATGGACCATGATCATGCTCTTCAGTACTTTTAACTATAAAGCCCTAGGATTACAGGGCAGGAGGAGTTTGTCGCTCTTGGCTAGGCAGCCTCCAGAAGGTTGGCTTTCCAGGCAGAAACATCTTAAAGGCAGTTGCTGCAAATCTGGACTGTAACTAGCAACATAGGAAATTGGCTTAATTAAGGCCTCTGTATGAACAAAAAATTAAACAATCATTTAACCATCTGCAGCTAGAGATATAAATGCCTAAACACATAAGGAAACAGGCTGCAATACTAGGAAAAAAGAGGCTGCAGTAAAAGAAAATTTTGTTCTTGCTGTTAGGATGTACTGACTGTCTTCTTTGAAAAGTCAGTTTCCTGTAGTTCCTATGTATGTCTACGAGAGTAGGAAAACATACCCAACGAGTAGCATCTACGTAATACCTCTATGTAGAGGTCTTTGATTTACATCCAGAATAAGAACACAAAATACTGCTGCTTCCCAGCATATGATTGTAAATCTTGTAGTGGTGTTTACTGAATTTTCATCCTGAGCTCCTGGGGTGCTATAAACCAGTGTGAATCTCAGTTCTCACATTAAAAATAGTAATATTCTGTCTTTAGCTGCAGAGAAGTCCTTGAAAATATAAACTAGGTAAACACTATCAGCACAAAGAGTAAGGAAAAAAAAAAAAGAAATAAATCCTCAAAATTAGAGCAGAGCAGGCCTTGGGAGAGGTCCTCAGAAACTGAAAGCTGTGTCCATGCAACCTCTGTCAATCTTTCACATGCACCCAGAATGTTGCTAGTACAACCCACCCCACCAGAAGATGCTGCCATGTGTGTCGTTGCACAGCAGTCCTTTGCCACCCCATCCTAACTTGGTGAGCTAAGCTGAGCTATCTGAAATTTGGGTTCAAGCACCAGGAAGATCCAGAAGCATTTTACAGGCTGCAGCTCTTGCTGGATTTGCATCAACACTCACAGTTTTCAATGAATCAACAAAGAGTGGCTTTGCTAGAGAAACCAGAATAAAATGCTGCAAATACCCTGGACACAACTTCTGCAATGGTTACAGAGAAGGAACAAAACAACCCGTCCCAGCCTGGCCCCTGTGGGCAGACCATACAAGAGCTATAAAACAGGCATCCTACTGGGATGCTTCCATCCCAGTGCCTTGCCTGAGGGCCAGGGCCCTGTGTTCTTCTTCTACAACTGGTCCCCTGCCAGATGCAGGGAGGGCCCGTCTCCCTTTCAGGGACCTCCGCTCCCACATCTCCAGCTCGCTGCTCTCTCCAGCCTTCCTGCACAGCCAGCTCCCAAGTTTCGGCCTCTGTTTCTGCTCTCCCACAGTTTCCCATTGATTGGGGCCCCTTCTGCCTGGAGGTAGCTGGGAACTGGTCAGTAGAAGGAGCCACCTCATCCAAACAAAACATCACCAAGGAAATGCATTCAAGTCGAGAAAGCCTGACCTCAGAAATAGGGCGAGTGTCCTATGCCAGCAAATTTTCATTATCTGCCCCAACAGATATTCAGTTACTACATGGAGAAACAGAGCAACTTGGAGCAGGAAGAGTGAGAGACACATTCAATTGTGGGCCGTAGGAATATTCCCACTGGACATGGGAGAAGCGGTTTCACATACTTGCTATAAATTTAGCCAAACAGCAACTCAAATTCAATATCCACAATGCAGATTAAGCACTTTCATCACCCCCACATTCAATGGCAGGTGTTTGATTTTCCAGCCATCATCACCAATTTTCTTTACAGGTTGGACCTCCCACACAGGTACTTTATGAATCCTGATGACTTCTGCAGATGACCAGACTCTTCCCTTGTACTCATCCTTCATTAAAGCGAGAAATAGACCTTACAAAAAAGCAAAGGCCTCAAATAATTATAAAACATACCCCAAATATGCAAATAATTATCCAGTACCTCTAAATACTTTTTTAAAAAAAGAAGGGAACATATATGTGACTTCCTAAGAGACATAACACATGGCTTGTTCTGGGTACTTTCCATCAGTATATACCAACACAGCAGGTACGTTCCCTGTGCCTTGAAAGAGGCACTGCACAAGATTAGGTAGTTATTTTTGTGGCATGTCCTTGTCAGTATTTCTCAGTCATATTCTTGCTGATGAAGGAGGGTGTGACTGCCCAGCTTAATGAATGAATAATGTCAGTGGTTGATTGATTCATGGGTAGTCTGCTGAAGCTGATGTCATTTGTTAAATGCAAAAATAGAAGCTGAAATTAAATGCCAGTCCTTTCTTATCATCTCCCAGCAATTAGAGCTAGCCTTCATATGAACATCAGCTGGTTTGTAACACCATGTAAGTGGAATGTTAAGGATGTAACATTTTTAGCTATTCGAGCACTTGGGTGAAACTCATGACTATTTCTTGAGCATGCAATTTGATTTAGAAATAGACATTCCTTGCAACACTGAGTGTATTAGGAAGAACAGCATAATTCTACAACATTGACTCATGTCAGCGATCAAAACGAGGTTGCTCACACAATTCTACAAAGGCTTTATCTCTGAATAATTCAAGTCTTGCAAACCCATAGAGGATGCAATTCTGTGGCACTGATGAATCAACACGGAATCTTTGGCACTAGCACTGTTCTTCCAACATACCAAGCAATATCTTTCTCCACATGCAGACCTGTAGTGGGACTGTTGATAGATGAAGGTGCTGCTCAAAGTGAGCTCAAAAAGCAGAATCAGATCCTTCAGGTAACACTACAATTGGAATGTTAAATTCAGAAATTTGAGTGTTAAAAACAGAATTTGAAGAAATGTTGTCGCATCACGCCATGTTACAGATATTGCAAAGCAGAGCTCAATTTTCTTTCTATTTTCACTGTTATAAGACTAACTGTTATTCCAAGGTCCACGCTCCTTTGAAAACTTTGAATTTTTTAATGTAAAGGCAAACTGACACATCAGTCACTACTTCATGTATTTTTGTCAAATCCATCAATAAAACTCAATCCTGACAAGTGACCATTTCTGACCCTGAGGTAAATTCCATCCTAAAGGAAATATGACCTTAATTCCAAGTAGACAGAATATTACCTTACATGGTAATTGATACCTAACTAAAATCCAAATATCAAGAAAATGTTTAACCTTATTTTCTTCATGCATTGTATGTTTCTTGTGTCCAATTTAAATGTGTTACCACAAAGAACATACATCTAAATGTAATTCAGAAATGTTTCATCTACAAGACAGTACTCCTATTCTTCCTGCTCTTCTGCCAGATAAGCTGTAAAAGTTTAAGGCTGAGCCGGCCACTAAATCGTGACAGACACTCTCTGTGATCCCCCATCACCCTCCCAGGGGAGGATAACAGGGGAACCAGGAAAAGCGACTCTGAGGTTGGAAAAAAAAACCTGAACTAGTTTAATGAAAAAGAAAATAATACTAACAATAACAATGAAGATGTTGAACTATATAGAGATATTGACAAGTATGTAAATGTATTCAGGGATACAAAAAATATGTTAATACAGAACCCGAGCCTTCTGGATGGCAACTAGGCACTGACTGGAAAAATCCCAGACTGGACTCAGCAGCAGTCAAGAGCACCTGAGCCCACAGTCCCAATGACAGTCCAAGAAAAAAGGAAAAGGAAAACTTGGAGCACCTGTGCTTGTCCCATCCAGGGAGGCAGGGGAGGTCACCCTGTCCCAACAAACACTGCTCCTCTGTACTGTGGAGGCAGAGAGAGGTGCCAAACACCCAGCAGCCACCCACCCACTACAGCAGGCACCAACAGCCCCAATGGTGCTCCCTAGCAGCCCTTATATACTGAGCACATGGCAAGTAACTCTGTGATTGGTCCATTTTTGTCACCTGACCCATTGTCTCCTGCCCATAGGCCCCTCCTCGATCCCTGTGGGCAAGGCAGCCCCAGAAAACTTCAGTCCTGGGGTTCTCAAACCAGGACATAAGCATAAACTTTCTTCCACGCTGAGTGACAGTAAGGCAGCTGAGACAAACAGTTCTTATGGAAATTTTATCTGCAAAATGAAAGACTTTTTCAAACTCCACAACTCATTCCAAGAACATTGGGAAATGAAAAAAAATCTACCTGTGAGTTACAGTCGTGTTTCCTTAGTCAGCCCCAAGGTACATGGAAGTATTCCAACACCTGAAGCTGGGAAAGCAGCAGCAGGGGCAATGCACAAAGGAGTCAATGAAAGAACATGTGACTATTACCCTGTGGGTCAGAGCAGTCTTCCTCAAGCCAGCCCTGCTTGCGCTGCTGCTGAGGTAGCCTGAAAATCTCTTCCCTCCTTGTTTCTGTCATACTCGCCATGGAACCCACACGAAAGATGGGAAGGGACTTTTTGTCGGGGAATGTAGTGATAGGACAAGGGGTAATGGCTTCAAACTGAAAGAGGATAGATATGAATCAGATACTAAGAAGAAGTTCTTTTCTATGAGGGTAGTGAGACACTGGAAGAGGTTGCCCAGGGAAGTTCTGGAAGTCCCCTTCCTGGAAGTGTTCAAGGCCAGGCTGCATGGGATACATGCTCCAGCCTCGCCTTGGTGTCCCTCTGCCGAACTCTCTCAGCTTTTTCAATTCCTTATTTCTACTGTGGGTCCAAGTACTGAATACTCTGTGCTTGTTATGGTCTAAAAAGTGCTGAGTAGAGGGAGATAATCACTTCCCTCAGTATGCTGGCTATTCTTCTAATACCTCCCAGGATACTGTCAGTGTATTTTCTTGCCAGGGCGCATTGCTGGCTCATGTCCAGTGTCCTGTCTATCACGACATCCAGGTCATTTTCAGCAGTTGTGCTCCCCAGCCAGCCAGTTTCCATACTGTACCATTACCAGGAGTTATTCTTTCCCTGGTGCAAAATTTTGCATTTGTCGTTGTTGAATTTTGTAAGGTTTTTATTGTCCCATTCCTCCAGGTCTCTCTGATTGGCAGCCCTGCCCTACAGCCTGTCTAGTGATGCCTGCAATTTGATGACATCCGCAAACTTTTAAACACTCCACCACCACCACCCTCCATGTCATTGATAAAGATGTTAAACAGGACCTATTATAGACACCTGCAGTGTTTCATACCTCCAGGCAGAACAGCACCCATTAGCCACTGCCCTTTGAGCTCTGTCAGCCAGCCAGCTTTTTACACATCCAGACCATAACATCCTAACTTGAATACAAGAATACTGTAGGAGACAGTGTTAAAAGCCTTGCCAAAGTGGAAGTAGATGACACAACTTTTCTGTCATCCACAAACCTAGGCATTTTATAGTAGAAGTTATTATGTATTTATAATATAATAACAATTTTGTTGACCATGGTTCACCTTTGGTAAATCCATGCTGCAGACAGCTTCTTCCCCTTCATGTGCCCAGAAATGTGTTCCAAAAATCTATTTCCTGCTCGGTCCCCATGTGTCGCCTGGTCTAGTCGAGAGGTGGTGTCCCTGCCCATGACAGGGAGGTTGGACTAGATGATCTCTAAGGTCCCTTCCAGCCCATGCCATTCTATGATTCTATGATTCTATGATTTCAAGAAAAGACAAGACAGAGCACTGGATTTGTCTCATTCCTGTGCAGATGATTGAAGATGATCAGAAGAGCAGTGTTAGGGGCAGAGGTGATGCTGCCTCACTATCCTTCTCTTCTACTGTTGTCACAGCTCGGTAGTGAGGCTCAGGATTTGACAAAATGGCCTCTCTAACTTGACTCTGTATGTTGAATAAAGGCCCTGAGAAGGCTGCAGGTGGTACAAAAGTCAAATTAATGACCTATGCATATTTCCAGACACATTGCCTTGTCCTACCAGTCTCTGTGTTGGGCACTGAGCACCAATTGAGATTTAAAGCCCTGCCTGGTCCTCTCCCTACTCTCATCTCCTTCCTGAAGGCCACAACGTCCCACAACAGCTAGATTCAGCAGAAATAACAAAACTGGTGTCCAGTACACAGAGGCTTATGAACTGCCAGAATGCCCATAGGAAATAACCCTGCTGTATACAGAGCTAAATGTGTGCATGGTCTGTATGTACAGTTGGTCTCTCACTGGTGATTGTTTTGCTTCTGCTCCTGCATTAGCTCATAAACTGCGAAGCAGAAGAGGTCAGACTGCAAATATGGTTAAAGTTTACTTAACTAAAATGTCTGCGTGATCCGTGTATGAAGAATAGATCCAAAATTTTGTGCTGGAGAGGGGAAAAGTGTTTGAGAAGAGTTTTGAATGAATCCGCATGTTTTGTAAAACTGTATTTTTATGGATAGATCTTTTATTCACAGTTTGACAGGCAACATTCAAATATTTATGTTGATTGCAGACCAAAACATGCTTAGCTTTCCGATAAGACACTGAGAAAATCAGTTTTATTTTTAAATCAGCCAAACTGTTTATTTGTGTCATTTTGTAACTTTTCTCAATATTGCTACTTGGTAATCAGTTGAGTAAGTTTTTTATAGAAAAAGGTGTTCATTACTCCTTGAGTTCAAAGGGAGTGCCCACCTGCCTTACACCACTTTCGACTCTACCTCATGCCATTGCCCTCCAAACCAACACTTTAGAGTTGAATGGCTCTCTTGGCAGATTGCTGGGAGCCTTCTCTTCTTCGGATCTGAAAGTGTGCAGCAGCCAACTGGCCTGCAAGTAGCAGCAGAAAATAGTTAAGTTAAAGAAAGCACCAAAGTTTGGATGCCCATCTGAATACTAGCTGCTTCCATTAGTAATAATCCATTGTTCAGTGAGAGAGCTAGTGCTAATGACCCCTGTTCAGGAAAGCATTTAAACAGAGGCTTAACTCTGTCTCTATTCAGGCTGGCACTTATGTCTCAGTTTAAGTGCTGTGCTGAATAGATTTTTTTTTCCTGAATCAGGGCCAATTTCAGTTCATCATCCTTGAGGAACAGATGCATTCTTACCCCCTTTCTAACAAATATGGAAAAAAACCCATGTAGCTAATATTTAACATGGAAAGGGGAACAGTTTAGGATAAAAAGATGAATCTCCTACTTTCTCATCAGCACAGACCTACCCTGTGCTCCCCCAGCTCTCAGTGGTACTCATTTGGGTCTCCTCATGGATGGATGGTGAAGGTCACTACAACACTCCACCATGTGAAGCAAGAAGATGTGTCACATTGGGTGGGTTTAATGGAGGATGCCTTCTCCTAAACCTCTCTTTCCATTCCTAGGAAGTAGCAACTCTTTTTTTTGTAAAATGCCACAAGATTCAGGGGAGAAAAAGCTACAAAGTGCAAAACATTATTAGTCATTATTCAATGACTAATTGAATTCAATTATTCATGGCTGATTACCCAACACTGATACAGAGATAAGAACATGCCTCATCTCTGAAGGCTCAGCTACGGCCTTATGATTAGGGGGTGGGAGGGGATGCAGCAAATGCACTATGTTAGAAGGGAAGTTTATGACTACACATTGAGAAACAAGTATAGTGAAGGATATTCTAAAAGGTATAAAGGGCTGTTAAGCACCAAGTGCTTACATCTGTCTTCCACATGTCCCCTTTAAAAACTCCAGGGATGGGAGGTTTCAAGCAGTATACTTGCAGGCAGCCACAGTTACCTCAACCACTACCCTTCTCTGCACGGGGCTCCCATCGTATGAGGCATGCCTGCCCACAGATGCAGAGAAGCAGGGCTCCCTGAGCCCCTGGCAGGGCTGTCCGAGGCACCTGAGCATTGAGTACGAGCACAGGCATGTTTGTGTATGAGTTCAACTCAAGAAAAGAAAAGTGACGTCAAGACTTTTGACTCTGTGGAGGAACTGGTGATGCCAGCACAATACATACTGTAACTTGCAAAGTTAATAGTACTGGCAAATTAAATGCTGTTTGTGTTCAGCACAGGCAGGGAAGGAAGGAAACAGGAAGGTTAATAAAAAATTTCCTAGGTGGTAGACATGATGACTAGAATCCATAGAGCAGCTCTTGCTTCCACTGGAAAAATGGTATCCTCTTTAGCCCCAGTAGAAATAAAAAGCATCCCTTTACGCTAAGATGCTAAGACCAAATTAAAAGGAATGTGGGCATTTTCCTTTAATTTTATTGAGCTCTTTATTAGCAGGGAAACTAAGAAGAAGGGGAATATGAGGAAGGGCCCTCTAAGGTCACTGGAAGAGATCTGCTAGACAAGCTTTGGAATCTGCTGCAGGGAGTCTAGAAAAGTGAAATCCATATCAAACACTGACATTGATCGGACTATGACAATGTTTTCATTGCATTCAATACCTTTCACAAGGTTCAGCTATGTAAATATACAGGCTGCTTTATCCCTGAATACAGGGTGCAGCTTGCAAAGCCTAAGGAATTTCTGGTTGTATTTTCTCATATATGATCTAGTAGCCTTCCTTTCTCTTTTGTATTATAAACATATTATTACCAGTAGGCAGTGAATAGACCTTTTTTTTCTTGCATTACTTTAAAAAAATGAATTGTTATCAGATTTAATGATATGATAAGCTTTAAAGTTCCCCTGGGAAGCTACCACAGCCATACTGATTTACATAAGCATTTTCCTACACATAATACAGCATGCAAGCTCTCTGATCTCATTATTCATTAGAAAATTAATGATATCTCTCAAACGTGAAAGCAGACCAGTTCTGCAGAGAGTGCTGGAAATTGGCTAGTTCTCGACGCGGTAGTCATTTTCAATTTACTGGCTTGAAAAAAAGATGCTTTTAAGCAAATAAAAGGGTGCTGACATCAAACAGATACTTGTCTTGCTGCCAGGGAACGAGATGCCTTTTAAGGCAGGAAGGTGGGACTTGAGTGATGTGAATAGGAAGAAAAGAAAACAAGCCAGTCAGAGTTAAGCAGCTCTGCCCCATTCATGAAAAATGTCTAGGCTCATTTCCTCATTGCCAGAGGTCTCTTTTGCTTAAATTCTAAAGCCCGTGCTCTATTCTTGCCAATAATAAATAGCAGCCTGTTGTTAGAAAAAGTGCAAACTATGGAGGTTTTTTAAGTGCTTTTCCCTGAGCTACACAAATTGTGGCATCCCATAGATCAAGAGACAATGTTAACAAACCCCTCAAAACTTTGCTGATAACTATATCCCGAAATTGCGACTGTCTGAGATTGTTGCGGAATGAACTGCGGCATATTCACGCAGGGAGAGCAAAGGCTGATAATCAAGGATGGCATGAATTACCATATGACGGGCCAGATTAAGAACCGATTTTTATCCTGGCTCTGTTTAGATTATAGGACCAGCAATTAGCAAAGGCTAGCTCCAGCACACAAGCCTGCTCTTTTGGGGTATGACTAGCAAACAGGATGGTTGTTCCTGTCACTGTAGTAACACAACTGTCAGGGGATTGCGGGGGGGGCTCTTGCTGCACAGTGTCTCAAATTGGAACAGCTTTGTGTCCATCTCTTATGGTAAAATGGATGAAACCTGTGCCTGCTGCTAGTTGAAGGAGATACAACCTTTCTGGGCAATATTTGATTGCTACTTTTTAATGCAATTCGTAGCTCAGATAGCAACAGAAATTGCTCTGGGGTGTGGTAGAAAAGGGATATTAGACATGCACTGCAACATCCTGTTTTGGAACTAGTTTAATATGAGGCTCACAGGCTCAGCATTACAAAATTCTGCACTCAAGCTGCCACTTGCCAAATTTTTTGCACATTGGTTTGTTTTTTTTCTTTCCTGTGATCGGTAGTGACATAAAAGGAAACATCTGTTTCTGCAGTGTCTGAATTAGGGGACGCCATAGGAAAAACACACCAAAGCAACACCAGATTTGAAATAACTAGGCAGCGTGAGAACTTGTGCAATTTGCAAAGTCTTCCAGTAGGGAACCCAAAATCTGCCACTACGGTGGGAATTCCACCAGGCTTCCACCAGTAAAGAAAGTGCGCTACTGCTGTATTGATGTTTTCACCACATCTTCAACCACTATGATATTCAACCAATACAGGTTTCAAAATAACTAAACAAACTAAAAAAATCAATAATTAAACAAACTAAAAAACATCCATTTACAGCTGTCACTTGAGTGTCAACTGTGCTTTGAAGGATAACACTTGCCCACCTTTTCTGCACTGAGGTCAGTGTCCTCCAAGGGAAGCAATGTTTCTGTCAGAGAACAATGTTATGGAGGTCTAATGAGTATATATATGTTCAGAGTTTAGATTAAAATCTCTCGTGGGTCTTTATTAATAATAGGGCCTATTGGGCTAAAATATCAAGACACCTTTGGAGACACCTTTCCATTCCTTCCAGTCTGGAAGGAACAGAAAGTCTGATTTGTTTTACATGATTCATCAGCTTCAAGACTCTTATATGGAACCCCTCAAATCTGCACTGCAAACTATCATACATGAAACAAAAATTATCTTATCCACAGGATAAATCTGTGCAGCCCCAAATACTACAGCAAAAAACCAACATGGTCAACATTTACAAATATCTGGAGAGGGCTTACGATACAGAAAACCAAAGGAAGTGCCCCACTTGAAGAGCAGCTAGGCCAAGCACACTCACTGGTCTGTCCAAACTGTTGGATAGCAGAACTGGACAATTCAAAGATACTGTACAAGCAAGGCTGTGAACTCCTTACACTACCCACGGCATGAACTGGTGCCTGCCCTGAAGAGCTTAATGCCGAAATACAGGCGGAGACAAATTATGTGATTTCTCTCAGGCAGCTGGAAACGGGGTTGGAAACAGTATGGAGGTCACTTTGCTTTAACCCAACAGCCCACTGACCTGCGCAGCCTTTGGATTACAGTGATTATTGCTGTCACATTAGTATCTAGGAGCCCCAAGGACAATGATACTGTTGCGCTAGTTTCTGTACAGTCACACAACAAAAAGATGGTGCCTGCCCCAGAGAGTTTTCAAGCTAAAGCACTAGACACAGCAACTAGAGACGGGGGAGCGCAGGAAAACAATGACATGAGAAGTATTTTTACAAATATTTTCCCTTAAGTTGCAGTTCAACGAACACTTCAGGCTGGCATAAAACAACACTGAAAATAGCGGATCTGATATCCTGCACCACTCCTCCCTTCTGTCAGGATAGGTCTTTCTGTAGCCAGGTGAAATGGCCTGGGGAACTGAAAAAAACCTAAAACCGAAACAACCAACTTTTTCTTTAATGGGTTGTTTTTAAGCCAGATTTTCTCCCTAGTAAGACTCAAGGCCACAGAGAAAGAGTAGCCAGCTGACACAGGGCAAGAGGGGGGCAGTTTCTTCAGACAGCAGTGCTAGCTGATTTTAAATGTCTCTGGAACCAAATACTGCCTGGGCAACTATAGGTCCTATGGCAAGATCAGTTACATGATGAGAATGCCTTTAAAGTGAACATTATAGATAAGGATGCTCCCAAGACTAGAGAAATTAAGGGCTTCCTCTAGAGATCTCAGTAAATGCATCTGAAAGAAGTGTGCACTGTCTTGCCTTTTAGTGATTAGTTGTGCCTTCCATGATGGCAGGAGCCAGGCATAATGATATCCCCAAAGGGAGGGAAGATTTAAAAAGCTCAAAATGCCAACCAAGTTTGCTACGTATGAAATCAATAGGACATGCTTTATCTCTCTGGATAGATGAGAGTCATGAGTTTTGAAAGAATGTTACGGATATTGAACACAACTCAACATAGAAGAACTATGAAGTATTATAATAGTCTTGAAAGTATGAACAGCAAGAAAACTATGCAATCTCCAAAGAATTTCCAGAGAAAGGCATGCAAGACCGTAGGATAATAAGGCCATGAAGGGGGCAGGAGGAGGAATCTGCTTTTGAGCTGAGTGACAGTCAGAGTTGGGAACAGCAGTCTTAGCTGAATGGATGAAGGCAGAGAAAAAATGCACAAGTGAATTAAGTAGGGTATGGAAAAGGTGTAGCTGGCTTCAGAGAGATTCACTTCCATCCAGCAGACTTGACACTTAACTGTGAAAGATAACCTGTAAGATATGACATGACCCTAGATGGATGACCTGTAGATTTCACTCTGAAGGTAGTGCGCAATGAAAATGGGTTGCTCCAGCCTGAGGAGAATCCTAGAGGACAACTAAGGCTTTGAACAGAGGCCAGGGATGCTCTGAAATTGGTATCTTGTCTTCTTCTAGGAGTTACAAAATGCTCCAAGGCTCTAATCAAATCCCAGATGTGCATTTCCTACAACACGCCTCTCTCTGTTCCTTGTAGGTTTACGTGGTGCTTGCAGTTAGGAGAATCTGGTAAACCTAAAGTGCATCTAATCGGTACAGACCTGATTTCCCAAGAGTTTTTTCTAGCAAATATGGACAAATCCTTGGGTGATTACAGCCCAAGGTGAGATGGAGAATTGAAGGCAGTGAGGCAGAATTCTCACCAAACCACCACCATCGCTCTGAGCGCTGATATTACCTTGTTCTAGCTCTTGTGGAGGCATTTTCTTACAGAAGTATGTAAGCTCTCATCTCTTTGGCAATAAGCAAGCCACTGACACAGGACAAGAGCACAATGTCATACTTCTAGTTTGGAGCCTGGATAGTAATGTGCTGCTGTGGGCTACATTTTTAAGATGGGTGCCTAAATCCACAATTCTGCCTCTAAAAGCAGGTACTTAAGAATCTAAAAATAGGTCTGCATAATTATCCTTTGGAAAGCAGTTTTTAAACTGTGCAGCTGACACTTGGGAATTCCAAGTGGCTGATCAAACTGAATAGAAAACTGTAGCTATAAAGTGAATGAGTGACCAGACTATATTGAAAAGACTAGCTTATTATGACGAGAAAAGCCAGTAGCACTTTTCCCATGATCACCAGCACTCTGATTTCCACAACACAGGGTCCAATGAAGACAAGAATTTAGTCCAGTGTCCCACATCTGGATATTGTACACTCTGTAGTTTGCTTTGTGTTTTTATGAGACTTAAATTTTACTCCAGTGGGATGTTCTCTTTAATTTGCTAAGTGAATGAGGCTGCTTGTGTATTCAGGAAGCTATTAACCACAAACCTCTGATTCTGGGGGAAGAGAAACAAGGAGAAAATTACTAGAAATCAAGATTTAGGAAAAAAAGTGGTATAGATATTAGTTGAAGAAAGCAGAAGATATTGCTATATGAATCTCACTGACCAAAATAAAACTCTGGGTGTGGAAATCTATTTTCAGGAGTCTCTTAGAAAATCTCTCTCTCTCTTGAGGCAGTCATATCCATGATACGCACCTTGTATCAGCAAAAGAAGTGTCACACAAAGAGCAGAAGTTGAACTGTAGCTTTAGAATTGTAGAGTTACTTCAAAAAACAATAAAAAATCTAACATCAGTTTTTGTGTTGCTGTTTCTCAGGTGTTCAATTCTTTAATAAGCTTCTTGCCTTTAGCATTAATTTGGACCAGTCACATGTACCTGATCTAGCACAAAACTAGACAGCAATAACACATAATGCTTGATGTGTCATAAACCCCAATGGTACAGGATTAACCTCTCAACAGCTTCTAGTGCACTTGGACCAACAAGGTGAGATGACAGAATGCTTATTTTTGTGTCCCATGGAGGTGACATTTGTGACCTGATGTTACAAATCCTAAAGCTGGGTTCACTGTAGTGTCAAACTACATCCAGAGATAGATAGTTTCAGACAAGCTGAATGATGGAGATAGATAACTATATTTTCCTTCAGAACAAGGACATCTAAGAGAGCAGAACACTAAAACTACGAGTCCAGGATTCTCTTCATTGATTCAAAGGGGAGCCTACACTGTTAGCTCAGATGAAGATGCCTAGAGACCGGCAAGATGACTGAGCAGCTATGCCTCAAGTGTCTGGTCTCACTTGGAGATAGGTGAGATGAATCCTGACTTGGATTTCCAGAGAAATACAGAATTATGTAGGACTTATTCTGCAAATCATACAAACTTCTTTGCTGGCTCCTGGAAGGTTTTTCCATTACATGCTGTGACTCTGCTGGTACAAGATAGCTTGGGATAGAGACAGTCCAGAGAAATGTCTGATACAATGACCCTAAGTCTGCTGCAGATCCCGGAGTAATAAGAGCGTGAACTAGATCTAAACCTCATCTTCTTGGACAGAGAAGGCAAAGAAAATTTATAGTCTTCTCCATTGGACAGGAGGTGATCTGTAAAAGGTGCCTCACAGTTTTCTTTTCCTACTCTCTGCAAACTAAGAAACGTCAAATGTTTTATTCCACTGACATGCTAATGTTATTTATATAATTCTAAATGAACATGTGATATATATATATATTAAATTATTATATATATATTTACAAAAAAACCTTCACATTTTACGATGAAAGTTTATGCTGTGTAGGAAGATGAAATTCACCACGACTGATCAGCTAATATGACCATTAAACAAATGTGTATGTGAGCAAGCACACAGCACTGGCAGACTGCTAAGTCCAGTGCAAAGCGATGGGCCTCCTGTGATGATATTTTTATCTTTCTCGTAGTAAGAATGCTGAAAGGGATATTCCAGCAATGAGTCACCTCCTGTTCAGCTTTCTCAGGTGCTGACCTCAGTGGCAACAATAACAGCATCAGCTTTTTGGAAAAGATTTTCTTTCAGATCCTTGCATCTTGCAGCTAAAGACAAATTCCAAAATCCTTCAACACTTCTTACTTTCTATGCATCCTCCTGTAGGGCTCTGTACTGCTCCCCATCGCCACAGCAGGATTTGGAAAATCCTGAGCGTTAGGAAGTGAATTGTTGTGGGTCATTTCAGTATGTGTCCTATGATTTAACCAAGAGGTTTTAGCTTCATTTGGGGTGTCTGAGACAAAGCACGGAGAGATTATAGTGACATTATAAAGGAGAAGTGCAGTCATCAGCTACACCAGTGAGGAAAGTGGGACACTGAACGTGGTGACCAAGCATTACTGCCTGTAAGCTGAAGAAGGTAAACCAAATTCTTCTACCTAGAGGTGGAAGCTCTGCTCCGTCAGCGCAGAAAGAGGGAAGGGACAGAGTGTTGTCATCTCTGCACCAGTGTCCCTGGTTCTAGAGATCACAAATTGCCAGCTCAGCCCTGGGGAAAATATACCTCCAGAATCGCTGTGCTGTACCAGGTAGTGAGTGTCCTGCTGAGGCCACTGAAGTGTTAGCACGTACAAATAGCTAACTAGAGTTTTGCAGGTCCCACTCCACTCTTCAGATCCCTTAAGGCTTATGCTTTGTATTGGTGAGTACTGTAGCACCAAAGTTTGTTCTCAGTTCTCCCAGTAGAAGGAAACAAAGACCTAGCTTCTAAGCAGAGCTACCAAAGATTTTCCAGCAGAATGTTTTTATCTCAGAAGGTGTCGTTTCATCAAAATTTAATCTTTCCACTGGAACTCACAAGTTTTGACAAAGTTGCCATGCCGAAACTCACACAAAATTAAAAGCAGTGTTTTAACAAGATCAAACTCTTCTTGTATCGGAACAAATGCTATTTTTTCCTTTTAAAAGGAGTTTTATTTTTGCAATTTAAAGAAATAAAAAACAGAATTAAATGCTTACATTTAATTCCTCAATGTTCAAGTAATTCAAAAATATATTTTTACAATTAGTCTGTTTTACAAGATTATTTTTGTTGTTGCTCAATAACGGGGACATCAATCAAATACCCAAAGCAAACCTCCTCAGTGACAGAGGTTATGGAGTCTGACCAGCAGTTCTTCTAAGGCAATATGGAAAGCCAGAACAAGATCTCCAGCTTTTCTCATCACATGCTGTTCCTCACAGATTTTTGAGGCCTAATTCTATTAGGAGTGACCCAGAGAAGAAGTTGGGAGTCCAGGAAAATGGAAACCCCTCAGAGTTGACAGTCAGCTCGGTGCCTACAGGATTTCATGCTACCGGACTCCCAAATACTCCCATGGCCACTAACTGGCGTGGAACTGAGCAAAAGGTCTATGTGATGGCTGTGCAAATCTCTTTTCTACTGGGTCTTTTGAGACCTTTTCATGTGGTCACTTCATACTTCAGAAATGGCCCTTTCTTTGAAAACTCTTGCTGTTTGAAGAGGACTACTTACTCCTCCTAAGCTTCTCTTTTCCTTGAGAGTCAGGAGTCTTCACAGCTCCCAAGTCTGTTAAACAGCACCACACATCAGCAGACCTCTGTGCCCAAGCAGGGCGTTAATGACAAACAAGGAAGACATCAGCAGAGCATACCCGGCTGCTGGCCCATTACCAAGAATTAATTCCAACCCGAAAGTGCACAAGGACAAAACTCACTGCCTTTCCAGAGGTCTACACCCGGCCATATGGAGCTGATCAAAGCAGCCTGTAAGGCTGTCAGAGTACCCCAAGCCATCTACCTGCCACAGTGTTCAGCCTTGGCTAAGACAACCTTTCTGTTAAAGATATTCAGCCCTCTGAGCAGCACTGCTAAAACTGAAGAAGAAGGTAAAGCTAGCCTTTAGGGAGCCTTAGGGCCTGTACGTGGCCTGACATCTGTGCTAACTTAAGTGGAATACATCTGCACAGCACTGTATCCCATGATGATCTTTAAGTTACCTGCCAACTCAAACCATTCTATGATTCTATGATTCTATGATTCTATGATTCTATGACTCTATGTTAGCCTTTCCAAGTTTCATACATTGGTAGGAAGAGCACTGGGGCACCACCACTGCTTTGGCACAAACAGCTGAGAAGCCAAAGCAGTTGATCTTGTCACATGGAATATGGGTGACTGCATTGCATTTCTCTTGACTTCTCTACAGGGACAGCTAATAAGTATGCCTGGTTGGGGAAAGCAGTTGCAAACACCACAGCAAACAAGCACTGTATGATATGTAGCATTCTTGTAAAACTGTTTTTTGTGCTAAATTTGACAAAGATGAGTTTATTGGTATGAGTTGCAGCAGCAATAAAACCTAGACAGTTTTAGATTATGTCACTGGTGGCCATCATATAGTTAACACTAATTAGGTTCCTAAATACCAGGGGGACAAATTCTTGTAACAGGATGTAATTAGTGAGGGTTCAACCATGCTTTAATTTGTTGCTCAGGGCTCCCATGAAAGCGGTTCCTTTGGGCATATCAGAGAGGAGAAGAAGTAACTGGAAAAGATTTTTCCCAAACTTTTAATCCTCTGACTTTCTCCACTGAAGCCAGTGAAAATACCCACATCAGCAGTGAAGCTGTGAAATCAGTTTCTTCCTTTTGATTAAATTATACAGAGAGGAACATAAGTCACAGGATGATAATATCGATTCCCCAAAGCCAGCCTCTTCCCCCCGATACTTCGCATCTTGGCTGGTTATTTTTGCGAGATCTCTTATCTCAGCAGGCTGTAGTCAAGCAGTGGGAGTGGGAAACAAAGACAGTCAGGAAGGCTGGTGGTACCGTTGTTTTCCACTCTGAATTAAAGTCATCTGACAGCCTAGCTGGTACCTCAGAGCGCAATGCTGAATTTGTGCATCGCTCCACAACAAGAACAGCAAGCCTGAGAGCATTTGCCTCCACTGCAATTCAATCAGGGTGCCTTGCAGCTCAAATTGCTACTATTTTGTGGGTCACTACCTCCTCCAATATTCTGTGTGCCCTCTCTTGTTTTCTTTTCATTTGCTATGCAGGCTCGCAGACCTTCCTGCTAGGTTTCACTTGGGAGGCCCAGAACCCCTGTTCTGCAAATCCTAACAGGACCTTGATGGATGTTAATGTCTCTGCCTTTCATATCACTTTACCAGTGAAACCTTTGATCTGTCAGCAGTCTTTATATCAACGCAGTCATCTCATAAAATGGAGAATATGACAAGAATATCTGTTGTGCTAACGTAGAATATTTCCCCCCACCCCTCATAAAAATGCAGCATTAGGGAGTTTACTTTAACCTCCAGCAGCCAGATGTGCCATAAGAGTAGAACTGGGAGCAAAAGCTTTTTTTTTCTTTTTTTTTTTTTTAAAAAAAAAAAAGCAGTCTGGTGAAGGAACTTGTAAAGCAACAAGTACTGTACATTATGATTCAGAGCAGCAAGGGACAGCTGGAGAGACTTGGTTGGCTCCGGCCCAATGAAACAGAGGCTTCTTGTGACCAGCTGCTGTGCTGCAGCATGAATGACAAGGGTAATAATTGATTACTAACTGGCAGCTCAAAAGGAAGAAAGAATTAACAAGAGCGATGAGGTGCTTTACAGCTTGGTAACTGTAAAACCAGTAGAACAATTAGGAGAAAAAGAAAGGGTTTTCACTTCTTACCTTAGAGTTACAAGGACAGTGCTAGTTATTGTAAATCGCATGACAAGCAAGCCAGAGGGGCAGGTCAGTGAGTAATATGGGGGCTTTGCACGACCACAGGTCCCGCAGAATCATTCAGCAGATTTACCGGGGAGCAGCTAAAACTCAATCAAAAGCATCCAGCCATGCCAATTACATTGGTAGTCAAGGCAAGGTCTCTGAGCCGTCAGCCATAATATCATAGTGGATCTGAAACCTCCAGCGAATGGTGCGTTGTGACAAACCAGTTCTTTGCCTTTCAGCGGGCGCTCGATGGCACATAAACTCTTTCTGTCCTGAGAATAAATACACGCCTTTTTCTTTTCCTCCCCCCCGCCCCCCCCCGCCTTGTAAATGGCTTTTGTGTTCACCAGTAAATGCACTGGATGCATTGTTGCTACACCTTTCTTCAGGATGCTTGTACTGACCTCATGCTCTGGGCCATGTAAAGCCTTCTGGCCACTGAGAGCCAGGCTCTGCCCCTTTTTCATGCAGAGCAGCACCTCACTTTGGGTCAGATCATGGCCAGCATGCCAATGCAAGAAGTAAGGGACCATAACGTGTTCTGTGTCTTGCTTCACACACAAGGGGCATAATAGCCTCTGTGGACTATGCCCTTTCCTTAGCCCAAGTGGGAAGAAGGGAGAACTTGATGGATCCTTCATTTCCTTTCCCAAGGCATCTGGCAGCAGGAAGCATGTGCTGTGCCAGCTACAGACCCGTCACAGTTTGCTCCCTTCCCAGAGCGGCAAGGAGACAGGTCTGTCCTAGCGGTAGCTCAGCGGTGGGTGGCTCCTTTCCTGGGGCTGAAGCACCATGGTCTGGTCTAGCTCTCTGTGAGCAGAGCTGATAAAATCAATGGGGCTAATCATGGGGAAACGTAGCATTCAGTATGAGCAAAGCTGGCAGCCTCTGGTCTGACATATGGAAAATGCTCTTCTAGCTGGTTCAAGCCTCTTCAATCCAGACCACCCTCACCCCTCCTCCCACTCCAGAATCTGCCATCCTTGGCATATGAAGTAGATACTTACCACTGGCAAGGTCTGACACCTTCCAACTCAAAGGTAACAATATTTGTCTCTCCTATCTTTAGCCATTTAAAATCTAAGCAATCCATGCAAATTGGGATTTTAGCCATCTTCTACAGCCACTACAAAGAAATCTCTCCCTCCAGGGGTGAATTCTTACAACCTACCTCAAATGCCTACTCAAGGATGACACAGCATCCGTCTCCCACAGTGGCCTATGAACTTGCCTCAACAACTAGTTGAGAGCCGACTCTGAATTTTCTGGATGATGAAGACAAGGGATAGACATTGTCATGCCCTGCTCAGTGTCTTACTCTGACATTTGAGACCAGTGAAGCCAGTGAGTAATGCACTGAGGAGATGGGGATTGATCCCCTCTACAACTAGAGGAGCAACACCTTGGGCTGCATGGCAGGGAAGACCATGGGCTCAGGTTTCTAACATGGCATTCCCCCAACCAGAAAAGCTGACATGACAGAAGGGAGCTGAGCTGCTCTTGGGTAGCAGCGACTGGGGCTGTCCTTGCTCCCACTGAGTGGAACATTAATGGAACAAATTTCAAACAGAGGATACTGCAGTGGAGCTCAGGATGTACAAATGCGAATGGTTCAAGAGGCATGTCTTCATCAGTTCACCCTTGAAGACTCCTCTAAAGACTGTAGAGAGAACTTTACAAGAAAATCTAGCAAAAATTCAAGGCCTGGGGGTGGGTTGGCAGGTCTGGGCTTTTTGTTATTGTATACATAGCCCAGAAATGTGCTTGACTAATCTAAACCTTGTGTTGCTTTCTTATACTGCTAGAGCAATTATAGCTGAGAAAAAAAAGTACACCACCCAATATGGAAATAGTTTTTTTTCATGTTTGACATTTTTACATTTTTACTGACAGGGCAAAGCCTATGATTTAATCGGTCTCCATTTCCCATAACTGCTGAGAAGGGACTGGCCCCTCCTCCTCTTATTTTGAGAAATTCAAAGGGCTGATGATTAGAAAGAAGATTGTGCAAAACTCAAAGGAGTTAAGTCCATCTATCATGTAGTGCTGTTGAACTATTAAAAAAACAATAAAAATAAACACTTTCTTCCCAAGGTCTTGGTGTGTGCACTGCAGTGTACATAGTGATTGTGAGTCTCTGTGGCAGAAACAAGGTATTTTTGTCACTCAGGAAAATGAGAAGCTATTCTGCATTTATTTTTTTTTTAACTGAAGCACATTCCTTCTGCATCCTTTTTTTCACTCTTGCTAGTCTTCGTAGTAGCAATGGGAAAGGAAAGGAAAGAGGAAAGGAAAGGAAAGGAAAGGAAAGGAAAGGAAAGGAAAGGAAAGGAAAGGAAAGGAAAGGAAAGGAAAGGCAAGGAAAGGAAAGGAAAGGAAAGGAAAGGAAAGGAAAGGAAAGGAAAGGAAAGGAAAGGAAAGGAAAGGAAAGGAAAGGAAAGGAAAGGAAAGGAAAGGAAAGGAAAGGAAAGGAAAGGAAAGGAAAGGAAAGGAAAGGAAAGGAAAGGAAAGGAAAGGAAAGGAAAGGAAAGGAAAGGAAAGGAAAGGAAAGGAAAGGAAAGGAAAGGAAAGATGTCCACACTCTATGCATACACAAACCCAAGGGAGTGGAAGGTCCCTCTCAGGTCTCATCAGGAAAAGAGGAATGAACCCAAGATTTCCCTGCCTCTGCTGACCAGCCTGGGCCACACAAAAAGGAACTGAACATTTTCTCTGGAGCAACTGGGGTCATCTGGCTGCCAGTCCAACGGAGGGAGGGAAAAGAGACTAGTGATCAGGAGACCAAGAATGAAGCAGCAGGACTGAACCAGAAAAGAAAAAGGCTGGAACAAGAAGACAGAGTTAGATACAGGGACAGAGTGAGAAACAAGGAAAGAAGATTGGAGGTCACTATCTAAGAGAAACTGGACTGGGACAAGCAGCCGGGATTCGTTGTGGGAAGAGGAGACCTGTGAGTCAGTATTGATTTGGGATGTCAAGTCTTGAGAGTGACTCTAGGAGTGGAAGGGCAAGAAGAGAAGGGCTAAGGAGAGGTCCAAGATGGAAAACTGGAACTGTGACTCACCACAGAGTACAGTGTGTCTCACAGAGGATTTATTCTTATCCCATTTTACAGATGAGGAAACTAGACCACAAGGACATTAAGTGACTTCTCCAAAGATATGGAGGTAATTAGGAAGTTAAATATCAATCCTTTGCATTTCTACTCAGATGCAGGAAGAGTGGGGCTTGCCATGTGACCACCCTTCTTTTTGAGACCAGATTGATTGTCTCTCATACCTTCACAATGAGACGCAAGAAACTTGAGTTTTTCTCAGAGCTCTCCTGCTGACCAGCAAGCAGCATGGGTCACTCATTAGACCTCTCTGGGGTCCTGTTGCCTGTGGCTTTCAGGACAATGTGGGATGCACCAAGCAACTCATTAAAAGCACAGCATTGTGGAAGACCCAGTTGAGCCCCAGAGTATGCCCTATCAGAGTGAAGCAGGGCATGAGGTTTACTCATTCAATACTGTCTACTTACAGCTCAAAGGTCTCAGGTTTTGCCAAAAAGCCAAAATTCACCAAATCAGAAAAGAAAAAAAAAAAGAGAGAGGAAAAAAAGGAAAAGCCTGGTAGCCTGCAATATTAAGGATCCTGAAGAGCAAGAAAATGAACTACCTACCTCCACTCTCTTCCCTTGCATAACTTTATACAAGTGGGTCTGGCTCCTATGGTTTGTTCAGACAGCTCCAGTGGGACTTATTTAATGAAAAGGACAGTACAGGAAAGGATTTGTAAACTCTGGGACAAACTCAAATTCCTGTGTAGAGGATCTTTGGAATCTTTCAATAGCTTTCCAGCTGTCCTGTTCATTGCGGATTTCTAAAAACATACTAACAAGAGGACAACAGCTTAGCAGCAAGCAAACTAATGAAATTATTATTATTATTATTATTATTATTATTATTATTATTATTATTCACTACATTATTACTCCACCAGATTTACCAATAAAGAAGGAAGGGTAATTTCTCTTTGCAAATTATCAACTGCTGCTGAAAGTGCAGCACTACCTCACAGAAATTTTTCTCTGCCTTCATTATCACATGCTAAACACATTACAATTCACCATGCACCCCCACAATTTCAGGCTTATTTTGTGACTTCTCCTATTCTACAAACTTCAGAAATAAGTTGAGGTCTGCCTGCATTTTGACAATAATATCCTGTGCCCCCATTTAAGGAGAATATGGAAGTATCACTAGACACTAGGAATTTGCTCACAAAGGTGAGGAATACAGAGGGTAGGTGCCTTCTGAGACTAAAATTGGGTTAAAATTACTTGGGATTCAAATGGAAAGCAAAAGGCACTGATGCACTCATTGCTAACAATTAAAGTACATATCCAAAGGGGGGTAGTATTATTAAGCAAAACTGAAAGTGTAGATTAAACACTTCTGCTAATCCTTTGTTTAGACATTCTAATTTCTTCACTTCACCTACACGTGTGCAGGGCTTCCCCTCCGCTGCCATCGAATTTTCAGAATAAAAATCATTATTTCTAAATCGGTTCTATTACCATAAAAGTTAGTAGCTCAGAGTGCAAGACCGTGGGATGTGTTCTGAGAAGAGCACTGATCTTACGGTAAAGCACTGGACAGACACTTCTGAAAGGGGTGCAGTTCCGAGGTCCCCTGTAAGTTTCCTGTGTCTGATCAAGTCATTCAGTGCATCGGTGCTTCAATTCCCAAACGTCAAGAGGAAGTGGTACCGCAGCGTTCCCACACACAGCTTGATGGGGCTGCACCAAGTGTACACTTTGGAGGTTGGGTTTGAGACTTCGCTTCTGCTGGGTCTCCAATTTTTGTGAGCAAGCTCCCCATTGGTCTCATTCAGTGCCGAGGGAGGCTCAGATAGGCATGAGGAACTCACTTCCCTTGACAGCCTACTGCACGTATGCAGCACAGTTGTTCTCTGCCTGCACCTCCCTCAAGCACCAGATTTACCACTCATGCACAGATTGAATTAATGGCACAAGTACAATGACTCTCTCTTCTGATATTAGGCCCCAGACAGCAAAGACTGGAAATGTCCAAGTCTGGAACAAAAGCAGATCAGGGAGGAAAGTTCAAGAATTAGGGCACAGCAGGGTTAGGGAGCAGGCCGTGTCTTTAATCTTGTGTATTTTTACATTAAATCAACAGAGTAAAATACAGGAATGATTTTGGGAGGCAAGATCTGTAGAACAATCTTTAGACTAAGGTATCTTATGACAGCCTAGCAGGTAGAATATTAGGTCAAACTAAAGAGACTTGACCTTTAAAGATGATGCAGACCCTGATCCTTCTTTGTAAGGTGTTTTTTAGATGAGCTATGTATGATGATTTCACACTGCCTGCCTTCCTGAGCTTGCACCTCTTCCAGTCCTTCTGCTGAGCTTCCATCTCCTCCAGTCCAGGGAGAAGTATTTTGCTAAAAAATTCCCTCTCAAACCTCCTTCCTCTTATAAAATGAGAGCAAAACAAAGGAACCAGAACAGAGCATGCAACTGTAGACTTCAAGTTTAAGACCACATTAGCAAGAGTATATCTACATCCACATTAGATTTACAAGAAAAAAGCATGACAAGTCTGCATTGTTTGAAGCTATGAGTGAAGGAGGAATAAAAAGAAATGCAATAAGGCTGTCTGGTTGGAGAAGAAATAAAAGTTGCATACAGTAAAGCACAGAGTATGGACAACAGCTTTTTGCTATTATTTGTCAAAAAGATAAGAGAGGCTTTCTGAAAGCGCTAATATCAGCAGTAGGGGAATTTCCCCATCAGTGGGAAAACCGCAGCAAAATTTCACGAGGAGAGGAGGTGTGAGAAACACCTCACCACACCTTATATCCCTCTCTTGGATGCAATGCTTCAGCATCATGAGGTCATACAACTGGCAGGAAGAACTACACACCAGCTCAGGTCTTCCAACCATACAGCTACCTATGGGCTGCTAAGATCCTCCTCCATACTCCCTCAATAGCTCTGCCGACCTCTTCCAGCTCCAGCCAGGGGAACTCTCGTCTACCTCCAGCCCTGCATGCTTTGTAACACCTGGCAACCCAGCTTCTTTCTTCATGAGTGAATAAGATGGGGACCATAACACTAACCTAATTTAAGGCATTCTAAAAAGGAAGTCAGGTTCATTAAGGCTTTCAGGAAGCAGAACCTAATAATAAACATGACATTGCCTTGATCCCAGGGGCACCGTCACAACCCAATTGGGCAGAGGAACTGTACCAGGCTCCTCAGGCCAGAGGAGTCCAGACACCAGGCTGTTGATCAGGATTGGGCTCCCACTCCATTCATTGCACCAGTGTCATTGACTTTATGATCTCCAGGAGGAGATGGCTGTGGATGCCAGGGATGGACCTGCAGAACAGTTACACCAGGGCACTTCGCGTCCGGAAGCAAACCCAACAGGAAGGATATGATATTGCAGGATACATTTGTCATATTACTTGAAGGTTTAAAGATGAAATTAGGAGAAAGGCAACTTTTTTACTCAGATATCCCTCTGAGACCAGGGACTTCATACTGTCTCAGAAGAGCAGGGCAAGCACAGACGCGTTTCAGCGCAGCTAGAGAAGTGCCGCTGATGAGAGACGCAATGTAAGTGAGCACAGGGCAAAGCCCTTTAAGTTCATTAAAATTTAAGGCTTTGAGACTGGAAGAGGGGAGGTTGGAGCCAGCCCTGTGGAAAACTCCTGTGGAATTTAATAGAAAAAAAATATTGCAGATTTTGAAAGCTTATTGGGAATATTCCTTCCCCTGAAAAGGTTTTGGGGTTTTTGCACTGGTTTCCTTGAAATCTGTCCTCACATATTTCTGTGGACCCTCCTGGATTCATACCTATTACATTTCACTAGACTTTTCCATGCAGACATGCAAACTGAAACCACAGAAAATATTTTCATGCACCCTCCACCCTCCAGAGCAAACCCACCACGTTCTCCCCGACTCCGGCGAGGTGTGACGTGGCAGCTTCCTCAGAGGTGCCAGCCAGCTGCAGCAGGCAGAGAGGCAGCACAATCTGGGTGGAGGGAAATAAAGCCAGCTTTTAGGTAAAAGTCCTCTGCTCCCTGCCTTTTCCTTCTTTCCCTTGCAGCCAGGCTGGCAGCACAGCGCTAAATCAATAGGATCACAAATCTGAGCAAGTTTATAAGCCACTCTTAGGAGAGACCAGTGACAATCCTAAACAGGAGGGATCCACGAGCTAGCAAATCCTGCTCTGGTGAAAGTGAATGCACCTCGTTTTGAGACCAGAGGGAGTTGCTCCCAGTTGCACTAACTATATGGCCCCATTACTGACTTTTTTTTCATTCTTGGATATTATAAAAAAGAAAAAAAAAAGACACTGGAAAAATGTGCATTCTATCAAGTGTTGTGAAACTGTGTGGGTTGGAGAAGGCTCAGTTTTTAATAAAGGAAACATTCATTGCATCCTATTTCAAGGACTTCTGTTAGATAGAAAGGCAGCAGCAAGCAGGAAGCTGAAGCCTTGCTCCTGCTAGTTCTCCTTTGGCCATCAAACAATAACATTTCTAATGAAAAGAAAAAAGAATAAAAAAAAAAGCAGAGGGAGAGTAGGAAATGGTGCAACCACGGAGGCCAGGGAGGTTTCCTTACCTTTGCCAAGGTCAGAGCCTGGCATCACATAGAGTGAGAGAGTGCTAAGTACTCAGCTGGCTGTGAGGATCCTGACTGTGTCCCGCTCACAAGAAAAGGTGACAGACTAGCCTTTTTCCAGCTACTTTCAGGTTAATTTTTGGAAGGTTCCTATGGAATGTAGGGGAAAAAAAAAAAGAAGTAGTATTTCAGAAGCAGATTTAAACAAACCTGAAAACTCAGCATAAGCTCCTTGAGTGATGTCCATGCACACCTACAGTCCTCAACCCTATTGTATTCTAAAATGCATTTTCCACAGGGATGGTACAGGCCTCCAGAGTTTTAGGTATAGTTCATTCTTCCCAACTTCCCTCTGCTTTGCTTCCTCCTTATTGTTTTCATCTGTTAGTACATCCCTGCCTGATTTGTCATAATTTCATGTTGACATACTGTAGTAAGACAATTGCAGCTGCTCTCTCTGAAGAATGCAAACAGGGGTCTGTCATCTCCTCTCTCTTCCTCCCCCTCTTGCTCCCGGCACGGATGGATTTCACCGGGAACGAAGGGACCATCGCCACCAAGAAGCATCTGCGGTCTGCCCGTGCTGAAGGCTGGCAGATGATCCCTTGTCACTCACATCTTTGTTTGGACATAGCAGTTTATGCTCCAGCTAAATGCTCACCCGTCCAAGTGTGTGTATGTTTATGTAGTCAACTCTGGGATGCAAACGGCATTCCAAGGATATGAGCTCATTCATAAAGAATCCCAGCTCTGGGGTGCCCCACTCGCTTAATCCAAGCATCCCCTGCATGCCCCTTCTTCTGAGAGGGTGGAAGAAAAGCAAAGCACAGTGCTATTGGCTTTTAATAAGTGGGATAATATATTTCAGAGAGGAGCTCAGACAGGGGAGGAAATGAACTTGGCTAGACAGTCACTTAAAATAAAAAAAGGGAGGGAAAATTTGCAAGACTCATTCCATTATTTCATGTAAATATACTTGGCTGGGTTAAGACAGGCTGATACAATCATAAGATGCTGAATAAGACTGAAGGCTGCCTCTCCTCTTTAGACAGATTTAGCAACAGAGCACCATTTATTAGTCTGCTTGATAAAGCAACAAACAGATTATTGGCTTGGCATTACAGACCATTAAAATAAGCAAAGCTCTAAATGTTATACTAAACCTTTGATCCTAGAAAAAATGCCCTGGACTAGTTCAGCACCCAAATCATCTCTCTGGGGCTTCACTTGGGCTGAGGGATCAGCTTGTGCGGTACGCGTTGCAGGTCTGAACTTAAAACGGGAGCAATGAGTAACTCCTGTTGTAGGTACATGACTCAGCATAAGCACAAATAGGAGTGTAACTGGGACACAGTGGTGCACCAGAAAGGTTTTCTGCCCAGGGCTTTGGTTGAACAAATAACCCCCATGTGGTGAGGTAATTAGCAAACAAGATTTAGGTGGCAGAAGAGCAAAGAAGAACAGGGAATGCCATTGAGTGTGGTTTTACTGTTTGGGCTCATTAAAAGAGAGGTCATGAAAAAATTAGGAATGGTTGAGAAGAAGCTGCAATGGTCCTGAAAACCTGCCTTGAGACCATAAGCAATGCAGGAAGCTCCAACCTAAGAGCTGACAACCACAGGCATCACTGCGTCTGCTCTGCCTGTGCCAGGCTGGCTGCTGCCACTGCCACTGAGGGACAGGGCAGGGCATGTGGCACAGCCATGAGTGTGTCAGAAGGTACGTCTCTCCTGACCTTCTGCCTCATTTTCAACCCCTTCCCCTAGTCCTCCCTTTTCCTGGACAAAAATGTATGGGAAAGCTCACCTCTGCCTGCAGTACCAGGGTGCCTTGCAAAACACTTGAGCAACTTCAGTCTGTTTATTTTATCCAAGAAGATGCACCCAGGCAGAAGTTTCTGAGTGCTTGCACGGAAAGATCACAGAGCTCTCACCTAGCAAGTGAAGAGTCTGACAAGACCTCAGATAACAAGGTGTCATGGAAAAAGAGATTCATATAGGGTAGGGGTAAAATGTCCACTCCAAGGGGAGTTATCCACGGGAACACCCTCGCCTAGGTGTGAGGGGGTGCAACATAATGAGACATCTTTGGATCACAGTGACTGACTTTCCCTCTGGGCATATTCAAGTTCAACCTCTGGATATGGGCACCTGTCACAGGAACTGCTGGACAAGGTGTCTTTTTTCCAGTCATTGTGATCAAGAAGCTCAAACAAGATAGTTTCAACAGTCTCTGCCAGCTGTAATATCAGAGAGGCTTGGAGTAGCCCCAGTAGAGCTGGGACACTGTCAAATTCCCTGGGAATCCAAAGAAAGAGAAGCTGCAGAGGGTGCAAGAAAGGAGGTGAACCTGCACACAGGACCATGTATAACCTGGATCTATACTTGTCAGCCCATTCCTCAAGGGATTCAGAAACAAATCTCTTCCCAAACCCTGCCCCACTCTACCACCAGTCCCACCACACCCCACTAACCTTTAGGCTGAGCTTCATCTCTTGCCGTCCTAGCAAAGGTGCCATGCAGGAGAACAGGCACAGGGTTACACTGTGACCTTCAAAGGTTTGCTCAAGATCACACAAGAAGCCTGTGTGAATGCAAAGTGCAGAAATAACCTTCTGAGTCTTGAGCGAGTATCTAACCCATAAGACACAGTTTTCAGTCAGGATTTCTTTCATAAAACCATGTTCCCATCTTGCTCCTGCACAAGTCAATGGGGAGCTTGTAATCATTGTCAGTAGGAGCAGGATCATCTGTGCAGAGTATGGAGTAAAAATGTTAGAAATAGAGATAGCTACATATTACAGTGAAGGCAATTTTGCTAATGCATGGGATTTATCATGACTTCACAATAATCTTCTGTTTAAATTTCCAGCTCCTTAAGATATGTGGTGACATAAGCAACTCACTGGTATTCTTTAAGTGAATCTTCAGTGCTTGTTGTTGATGAGAAAGCCTGAAAATGTAACTGGAGATGAATGACAACTGAAAAATGTGAACAGAACTTGAACCACTTTCTAAATCTCATTTTTCAGCCACTCCCGTAAATACTTGCAGCCTGAACTTTTGGCACTGGCAATATTTCTTATGCTTATGCTTTAAAGCGAGGGATCCTGATTATATTCTTTCAAAATTAATGGGAAATTAATATCACAAAAATGCAAATACCTTTTTAAAGACTTTTAATTTTGTAAGTCGTTTATAATTTTCAAAAGTTATTTTTAAAATATTTTCTTTAAAATATCACAATGTGACTGACTGAGCTGGCCACACTAATGTTTTCTGCCACTTCACAACTTGTAAAAGTTATTCTTAAAGAATTTGAAGGGAAAATGTAAATTGAAAAGTGAGATCATTTCAATATTTTTATCATATTTATTAGTTTTTTAATTCTGCAAGTAATTTTGAGTACTATTTTCAGAACCTAATCTTGAAGTAATCTAAAGGAGCCTCATTGTCATAAGAATTCAGTTTCAGCTGTGAACACGCAGCACACAGAAAATCTAGTCCCTCTGAGGTATCACATTATGAACAGCTGGAGGCAAGGCAGAGAAGTTCATCAGTCAGTTTAAAAACTCTTGCCCATAATGAATTGCTGTAGTTATAGTCTTTAAAGTGCAGGGGTCTGAATGCTATATTGCTTTTTCAACATACATAGTTCCTTCAAATTCAAGCCAGGTTTGGCTCTGGCAGGACACCACACATCGGGGGACACCTTTGGCAATGTTGTAACTTCAGCTCTCAGCCAGAAAATGCACGTGGTGGTACATACCTTTTTCCGGAAAATACCTCTGCCAATATTTATGAAGAGCTCAAGGGACAAGGATGGCCACTGTGACAGACAATCCCAGGAAGGTGGTAATTGCTCTCTCCTCACAGCAGGGTTCAGAAGTGGATGGTGAGGTACAGGACTATACACTGACCCTGGTAAGGAAACAAATCCTGCATATCTGCCTGCTGAGCAAGCACGATGGGATGGAGCTTCGTGTTCATTTCTTCAGTCCCTTCCCAGCCTGCATTCAATCAGAATGTCATTGCTTTTCTCATAACACGTTTGGGATACAGCTAGCTGAGAAGAGGTACTTCCCCCTTTAAAAAAATATTAATGGCAAAACAAGGTTTTCTATTTTCATTTTTAAAAAGCAATTTTGCATTTTCTAATTTTCATTAGAAAGAAAGAAAGAAAGGGAGAGAGAGAGAGAGGAAAGAAAGAGAGAGAGAGGAAAGAAAGAAAGAGAGAGGAAAGAAAGAAAAAGAAGGAAAGAAAGAAAGAGAGAGGAAAGAAAGAAAAAGAAGGAAAGAAGGAAAGAAATAAGGAAATAAGGAAAGAAGGAAGGAAGGAGGGAAGGAAGGAAGGAAGGAAGGAAGGAAGGAAGGAAGGAAGGAAGAAAGAAAGAAAGAAAGAAAGAAAGAAAGAGAAAGAAAGAAAGAAAGAAAGAAAGAGAGAGAGAAAGAAAGAAAGAGAAAGAAAGAAAGAGAGAGAAAGAGAGAAAGAGAGAAAGAAAAGAAGACTCACTCAAACAAACATCCTCTTCAGTTTGGGAGGAAAAATCCATAGGCTTCTCAGAAACAAATTTTGCATCCAAATTTCTACAGAATTAATAAGCTGCTCTGTCAAATACATTCTAGCAGAAAATTTTCCACTGTTTCCTCAATTAGCATACACACTTGTACACAAAATTGCATGCATATTTCTTTCCATTTCTATCTGGTTGTCTTGTAAAGGTCTAAAAGGCTCACAGCGGCTCCTGTGAATGAGGAAAAAAGAGCACTGCATCCATTTTACAGATGTGAAGTAAGATTAATCAGATTTACTGAAGGACACACAAGAAGTCTGTGCAACAGCTGGGAAGAAACCCCCAAGTCCTAGTCATGTGCTTTAGCCACAGAATTATCCTTACTCTTGGAAAAGCAGAGGGGTGCTTTTGTGGAAAACAATGAGTTGTAAAGCCTGAGGAAAATAAACTCTCCCAGGCTTTTTCTTAAGCAGGGCAGGAGAAAGAATTTGTCATAGAGGGGCTGCTTGTAGGGATGTTTAAATTTGGATTTTGGTCTCATTTGTAGTTTAGTTTGCTTTAGTAAATAAATATGTACATGTGTTTAGGTGGGCTTGAATAAACCTCCATCAGTGAAAGACTCCTTCATAGAACCGCTGGTGCAGAGAAGAGCCCAGCTTCCCCCTGCTCGCATGCGACTCCATGCCTGTGCCACCCTGCTGACGTCATAAATGCGAAATTCTTTCATCGTTGTTTGAAACAAGACCTCCACTATAAGCCCAGTTTTGACTTTCCTTCTAGATGAAAAATAATCAGTCTGAACTTTCACAGGCATGATATTATCCCAGGGTAGAGTGTCCATTTAGGAAACTTGATTTTCAAGGGATTTTGAATGAGGGAAGCAGGGATGGGGGTGACAAGGAAGTATACAAAATTGATCTGGTTTTATAATTTTCTAGCTTACTGTTTAAAACCCCCCACGTTTAGGCAGGAGTAACCAGGAGGACTAAGGCAGGTTTTCTTTTCCACATGATATCATGAGATGCACACTCAGCAGCAATGTGTAAGCTCTAACTGACCAAGCAACCTCAGAGCAGCCTGCACCAGGAGTGGTGATGCAAAGTGGAAAGTGGCCCTGGATGACCTAAAACTGCCCACATGAACTTTGAGACACTGATAATTTAGGTGGAGTGGGACCTGTGGAGGTCCCTAGTCCAATCCCTTGCTCACAGCAAGGCTAATTCCAAAGCTAAGTGAGATCTCATAGGCCCTTGTCGAGCCAAGCTTGGACAATTTCCAAGGATGGGTATCCCTCATCTTCCCTGAACTCCTGCTTCTGTGCTGCACCACTTTCAAAAGGAAAAAATTTTTCCTCATCAAAAATCAGAGTTTTTCTTGTTGTAACATGTGCCTCTTGCCTCTGATCCTTTCTCTGTGAACTTCTGAAAAGATTTTGGTTCTGCCTTTTCTATAACTCCCCTAGGTCCATCTAAACCTCCTCCCAGCTGAACAAACCCAGTGCCCTCAGCCTCCCTCCACAGCCCACAGACTCCAGCCCCTGACCATCCTAGAGGCTCTTTGCAAGACTTGCCCCAGTTTGTCAAACTTCTTACTCTTCCTCCAGGAGGAACACATGCAACATTGGCACCTGCTGCATGTATGGACTCAGTCCATCTCAGGCTAGCCTGATCTGGCCATGCTGGCTGCAACTACAGCTCCAGATGCCAGTGCATGCAGAGAGAGGCAAGAGGGAGAGCAGGAAGTCTGAAGCCAGATCAATCCCTTGGTTCAGAAGTAAAGAGGTGAGGATGTACAAGGACTCTTCTTCCTGGAGGATGCACAAAAAGGACGCTCTTATGTTTCCCACTTAATGCGGTCCATCCTTATTTCCTTTCCAAGCCTCTATTTCTGCAGACACCTCCAGCTTCCCCACTGCAGAGATACACACTAGTGTTTTGAGCACGTGCACTACCTGAAGCGCTCACCCAGGGAGTTTTCCAGGTGCTGGGCACAGCTTTCCAGCTTTTTCAACCCCATTACAGACTTCAGCATCACTGCAGGTAGCCTTTCTTCTGCACCTGCATGAAAAGTGCATGTCATGGGCAACCAGGGCAGCACCACTGCAGCAGACAGCTACATGGCTCTGAGATCTGGCTGTTCCACACCAGAGGAACGGACTGTGGTTTTTGAAGGTGAAGTTACACCTGACAACAGCTCAGTGATACCACAGTTATCTACAATGTATGACGTGAAACTGCCCTTCATCCAGCCTGAGCTGAGCCTTGGGGACCAGAGGTGGCTGAATTGTTCCTTTCCTCCTCTCAGTAGCATGGTGGAAGGGAAAAGCGGCACAATCAAGATGTTCATGGATGACAGTCAAGCCTTCCTGATAGAATTGCTTTCTGGGATCATTCATACAGGGGATAGCTGAAATAATAGCTAACTCCAGGGGAGCTGCTTGGTCGTGGATCTTAGAACACAAAGAATTTAACGTCTTTTTTTCCTAGCTCTGTTTTTCCTGTATAATATGGGCTGCAGGCTCTGACTGTAGGTGAATAATAGGGCTTTAGTATCTTCTAGGATCCTCTCCTTTTCTAAAGTAATTCAAGCAAATGGTAAACATGAGTTTTCACACAAAAATTGAAACCTAAGTATGTCTGGTATGTGGTAGAGATAATCAGAGCAATACTGAAGCAGCATATGACAAATTTTGTCTTTCATGCATCTTTGTCTAACTCTCCAGCATTTTTGCCGTCTAATTTGTCCCCCACAAGATCTCTACCTAATCTCTGTGTGGCTTCATAGTGCCATCTTTGAAAAAAATCCAAAACCACAAGCCAACTCACAACCAGAAACTAAAATCAAACCCAAAACCAACTTGTCAGGGAATATTTTTCCATTTTCTTCAAAAATAAGATAGTCATACACTCTATAAGCTCCAGCAGACAGAACTACAGCAAGAAGGAGCCTAATCCCAGCAGTTTAGGCTGAAGACCTGATGTGCTGAGGCAAATGACGAGAGAAATCAGAGCTTCCTACTACTGAAAATAAGGAATTCCCAGACCACCAGCAGAGCATGTATCATTTTCTTCCATTCCCAAAATATCCACTGACACTAGGGTTTTAAAAAAAAAAATCTGGTAGAAAATCTCTTTTGTTATAATTTCTTGACATACAACACTTGCAACATTCTTCTGCTTCTAAAGCTTATCCAGTTGCAGAGCCCTGGTAAGTAAAGAATCATGTCTTTCTAAGCTATAGGTTTTCTAAAAGTTCTGTAGCCTTTGCAAGCTTTTAAAGAACTTTTTTTAAAAAAACTTTGTTTTTAATAAAAGAGAAACCTTACTGATCTGACCTTAAAGACTTACTAGCACTTGTACAGATCAAATCCATACATTAGCTGCATGCCTTCAACTTCCATGAGTAATGAGGCATCTCCAGCTCTACAATAAGATTTCGATGCCAGACACCACTGTCATGTATTTTCTCCCTCTCATATATATGCATGTGTGTGAGAAAACCCCACCTTCATATACGGTATGTCTTTCTAGTGACATTTTCACATGAGAGAGGGAGGCTGAGGTAATCTTATTACCACCAAAACATTGTAAAAATAGCAGAGCATTGGAGAACTTTAATCCTTTTCTAAATTATGGACTGAGAACATTACAATCGTGCTGAGCACAAAGGCAGAGCTGTAACTTGACAGGCTTGTATAATTTACAGCCTCCATAGTAAAAGAGGTGTTTTTATTAAATGACTGCCTGAATTTCTACAGCCACTTCAGACTCCGATGATACTGGGGAGGCTTGCATTCTGCTGCCATCATTCAAATCCTTCCCTTTCACCACATGAATATGGCTGGGATTCCAGTTCAAAACCCATATACAGTTATTTATCTATTCCCGCTCGTCAATTCAGAGCTAAGGCTATTTATGCTGGTACCTCATTTCACACACCTTAAATGGCTTTTGTTTCTCATTTTATGAAGCTGAGTTTTCTTTATGAATTAAGCATAAAACATTAACTAAACAATAAGCAAAATCTATTTATCACCAGGAAAATATCCCTTGCAAAGAAGCCCTGTGTTTTTATGTTCACGTATTCAAATTTCTTTTTAAACTAAAACAATATATGACAAATAAAGAACTGAGGCTTTTTTACTGATTGAATATTCACTTGCCATAGGTATCTAACATTATTTTTCCCTTCTGTATTGTACAGAAAGGAAGAGCATTTGTATAATGAAAGTGGTAAAAACACTTTTATCAGCACCCAGTGAGGAATATTTTTGAGCTGATAAAATAAGTCCAGGCAAATAGGGTGGGTGACTTTAGTCTCAACATTACAGTGCATACTCTAGAAGGATGTTTACACTGCTGGAATGAAAACAATTCATAACCAAGCTTTTAACTTAAAATAAGTAATATAAATATTTGTCAGACTAGTGTTTTAAGGCCTATGTTACTAAACTATTTCTGTATTATATTGGGAGTGACAGTTATTGTTAAAATTGAGATGCTTTCATAGCAGAAAATTAACTGAAATCCATTTAGCCAGCACGGAATTTTGCATTAGTGAGTATACATTTACTGGGCTTGGAAATCTCAGGTCAGAAATTTCAGACAGATAGGCCTTATCCTGGAAATGTGTTTTATCTTAGCTTGACCTCTTCTGTGTATGCCACTGATATTTAGTAGACGGTCTGCATTGCTCCCTCCTTTAAGGCAGGTCCTAGAGGATGAATTCTGGATGTCATTCCCAGAGTACATTAGCAGCTGCTGAGCTTTAAGCCAGTGAATACTACCACTGACTCTGGTGCCAGCAGACACACACTTAAGGTTAACTAAGTGCTTTCTACTGCATGAGAGGCACAGCACTCAAGCTCTTGCAAGATCAAGCCTTCATGCCTCAGTTGACTATCCTTGGATCATCATTCCTCACTCTCAGAAAGAAGCTCGCTTGCTACACCTTATCATCTTTGACTGACATCCTTCTATACTCTTCAAAATTAATTTCTTCATCTACCTCCCAAGAACTCTGTTGACAGAGCTCGAGGTGGAGCATAACATCCTCAGCACAAATCCACAAAATCAAGGAAATGCATCTTCAGGCCATCAACTCACATATGACACTCTCTCCTCTGCTCCCGCAACTACTAACATGACACACCTCCCATAGTCTGCTGTGTGTAGCTGGGCCATGCTCAGAAAGCCAGCAGTGCTCCAGGCCTTGCTTGACATCATCAATTCATCCTCTTCCCACTTTCCCAGCTCTCCCAATGCAGCACCGCATGCCTTGCCTGGAGCTGCTACTGCTAACTCCACATCTATTGCAGCTCCAGCCATGTCAACACTGAGGCCAAAATAATGAACTTGATGGGATCCACCTGGCTCTGTCCAAAACCCCAGAATTTCTATTTCCAGGAGGGTTAAGCAAAGACCATGACCAGATACTCCCCAGTGGGACTCACCTGCTTCAGCCTTGTGCAGTGCCTCATCTGAAAAACATTTATGGCTCTTTGGGGACCATGGATGCTATACCACACCATCCCTGACTCTGCCCCATTCAAGGTGCAAAACATTATTAAGTTGCTTTTTTTCTTCCTCCGGCTCTGCTACAACTGGTGCAGGAGTATGCTGTACCTAGAAATGCTGTTTTGGAAACAGATGCTTAAGGAAGAGGCATTTTGTCAGAAGAAACAGTGGCAGGGGAGATGAAATGTGCTCCTCATGTGCGGCAGAAGAGAGGAGAATGCCAGCTGTTTTATTATTTCCCTGACTTTTCAAGTCTGAACGAGGTATTTTTCATACTTAGAGAAGCCTAATTACCACCAGTGAGGTTTTGCATAGCAATTTACACAATTTTTCAACCACTTAAGAATGAGAACTGCATGCAGATGGGTGAGGATAGAAAAAGACTTGCACTGAAGATCACACCTCCAGGCAGTTCCACATCAGTGCTTCTGCATCAGCAGCTCCACAAGCACTAGCAGAAAATCATTGCTGTTGAAATCCAGGGTTTACTGGTTACAGAGGAGTGTAGTTATGCCTGTCCCAGTCAGCAAGATCTGTGTGCACTCAGCCCCATCAATAACATGAAGGTGATGTTGCTTAGTTACGCCATGGATAATGGCTGAAAATGGAATGAAATCTAATTTCAGCTTTAAATCTGTTGTTAAATCAGAAAAACTTACCATCTAGAATGCTAACCTTTTTTTCTTGACTACATATTTCTATGTATGTAGTCCAGGAAAAAAAAGAAAAAATAGACCATATATGTACTTTTATATGAATTTAAAAATAGAAGGGGTTGATTTTTGCACAGCATCTAATTTCAAAGACTGTCTGTAAGAGTATTAAGAAAAGAAACATCTCAAAAAAATGCAAACCTGCAAAACAAATGTCAAAGGACATTATAACTAGGCTTACATGAAATTTCACACCAACTGGCGACCTAGATTAACCAAGGAATTCATGCTGCATTTTCACAACACCAGTGTAGCTTTGGGATCATTTCAAGGTACTGCCTTCATGTACTTGAACAGAGGAAGTTGCACTTGTCCACAGAAAGGCACAGTCGTGATTGATTTTGCAGGTGGCATCTCAGCTATTGTCTGGTATCTAAAGGTGTTCCAACTTTCAGCAGACTTTAGGACTCTTTCTATGCTTGAACGCTATGACGTTTAACAAAAGCTGGTGCTTTTGGTTCATTCATTGTTATCGTCCCACCTGAGCATTTCATGGTGGCTAATGAGGTACAAAGTCTTAAACAAGTCTTTCTACATGAGGTGACTCTTCCAGAAGGTGTTGCCTTTGACACCTTCTCTGTGATGAGTTTTTAGCAATATTTTCCCCCAGTAAAAAGAAATGGTTCATGCAAAGAAAAGTAGCACAGAGTAGCACAAGAACAGCATGTCCACATAGCACCATGCTTGAGTCAACAGGACTACACAGCTTTTGGAACGATGATAATCTCCACAAGCAGTGCTGCTCTGCAGTGTGGGGACGTACGAGTCCCTGTGGGCTCAATGACATCTTTTAGAATATTTTTCCTATAGAATTTAGCACACTGCTAACGTATAAAAAGCAATGTTTGTGTTTGTTTTCTTTTCCCACTCTGTGGTCTCTCTTTTTGTGGAAGTTTCCTGCAGTACAGTGCTGTGTAAATTTCTGCTTCACTCAACTTTTTGCTTGCTTCACTCTTTTTCAGATATCGTTTTGTTTTTCTAACTGGCACTGACTGTCAGACGTCTCTTCTGTCACAGGTCTGGCAAATGTTCCCACTGGAGATTCCTCGTCTCGCCTCATGCAGTTCTGCTTTCTCAAGAACATCCTGTAGCAAAGGATCTGCATTTCAGTCATGATGCACTGGATTAAAAACAGATTTATCCAGAAATTATTTATCTCCTAATTCTTAGAGTAGGAATTCTTGGAAAGGGAAAACATCCTGAAGAGTTTCTCATTCCCTGGAAAAAGAAAGCTACAGAGAAATTTTTAATTCAGTTGGTGACTTCTTCAAAACACAGTGAGAAGACGACTGTGAAGACAGAAAATAGTATTTTCACAAACTACATACAGAGGACTAAGAGCTTCAGGAAAGCTTGAGCTCTACCAACCTTTCAGAAGTCTGATTAGGCATCCAAAGACATTTATGAAAAGATCACTTACTATCCATATGATTTTGGAGAGAAGCATTGGGACTCATCCATGAAAAATAAGAATTATAATCTTTGTCTTTTTAGCTCATTTAATGTCTATGTTACTCAGAAAGAGAATTTTCCTATCTGTTCAGTAGAGTTATGAAACTAGCAGGAACTACTAATTATGAGAAGATGGTTCTGTAATCCTGTAAAAATATTAATGGTATTTTTATTCTATTCTACATTTTTGTTTATGTTGTCTAATTCTTTAGCCCTCCCTAAGAAACAAATATTTCTTTCCTAAATGCTTAATTGCTGAAAAATAACAACTATTAGAGAAGGGGATTGCTTTTTCTCGGTAAAAAAAAAAGAAAGAAAAAGAAATGTTGATAAAAATTTACATAGCACTTCAGAGAGAAAGTGTCTCAAACTAAAATATTTCACAAGGCCTCAGAAATTATTTCAGGCTGATAAAATGAAGCAACAGTGACAAACTTGCAAGCCAGCTGCTAGCCTTTTCTCAACTTCCCACTCAAATGTGCGAGGCATGGTGTAGATAGACCTAACAACTGAATGAAGCCAAGGAGAGTGCAGCATGTAGAGAGCTCACGTGATAGCAGGTAGATTAGTTTTCCATACCCTTAGCAGAAAGAATAGGTGAGAAATAAATCAATTCCAGCTTGAAACAAGAAGACTGTGAAGACAGAAAATAGTATTTCCACAAACTGCTTGGGTTCTCACTTCCTCCAGTCTCACCTCATTGTCCTCAGTGTTGCAAGTCTGTCCTTATCAAGCTCAAATCAATTGACTATCACACGTCTGAGAGACCTAAGAAGCATTAGGAGAGCTCTCCCAGGAAGCTCTGTGGTCTCCAACATGAGAGACTACCAAAAGTCACAACAGAGTAGAGGTCTCTGTTAGTGAACCTAGTTCCTGGAGTGAAGGCAAGAGCTTGGGGGCTCTAATCTAACCAAGGTTAATGGTGATCAAAAGTCATTACTCCATTGACTGCTGATTGCAAAGATCAAGGTGAGTGAAACACATTCATGAGGAATTTAAAAAAATCTGAGTTTCTACTGAAGGAATTCACTTCCAGACACCCTTTGGTAGCATGTCATGCTGACTTCTGAAAATTTCAGAGGACAACATGGAGACCAGATGGCTCCCATGCACCATTAGTGCAAGGAAAGGTGGAAAAACTGATAGAAACTATCTTGATCCATTAGCTGTTGTTTGACAGATATTCAAACAGCCAGGGTTTACATGAAGATATGCAATTTTTGAGTCTTAAGTCAACCACAACAAACTCCATTTTTACACCATAGTTATTTCTGAGTGAGATTTTTCATTATGAGACTTACTGTTAGAAGAGGACTTAGCCACAGTATTTCATAGAAGTACAGAATCACAGAATGTCCTAAGTTGGAGGGGGCTCATGAGGATCACCAAGTCCAACTCCTGACTCTGCACAGGGCAACTTAAAAATTAAATCATATATCTAAGAGCATTGTCCAAATACTTTTTGAATACCATTAGGCTTGGCACCATGGCCACTTTCCTGAGGAGCTTGTTTCAGTGCTCGACCACCCTCTTAGTGAAGAACTTTTTCCAAATATCTAAACCGACCTTTCACTGACATAGCTTTAAGCCATTCCCTTGTGTCCAGAGGGAAGAGATCAGCACCTCCTTCTCCTCTCCCCCTCGTGAAGAAGTTTTGGACAGGATTTGGAGGAAAAAGATCAGGATCATCAGAATATAGATTAAAATGTGCACTTCACAGTTTACCTCTTTATTCTGGATTTTACCAAGTTTTCTCACTCAGACCTGTAGCTACTTCAACAGTGTCTTTTATCATGTTTCTTGAGTCAGTCTATAAAAAACTAGACAGCTCCTCCAGTTTGGGATTGCTGGTCTTGTAGGCAATCTGACAAAGGTAAAAATCATGTTTTAAGGAAAAAATGAGAGAAGAGACACTGGCTGTCCTACTCTGCCCTATAAGACTCTTGCGCATCTACCATTCTTTCCCTTCCCCTATCCCCACTATTGAAAGGTGGTAGAAGTAGAGGACACTTGGTGTATGACATTCATGTAAAATGTTTTCCAATCAGATTTGACATCTCAGGCTGTCACTGACAGGCTGGTGTAACACATTTAATGACCAGCAGCTCTAACCAACACTATCCTTCCTTCCAAATCTTTCTGTTTGTGTATCATAAACAAGGACAGGCCTAGGAACTTTGAATCCCTATAATATCTGAGCACCGCATCTCTAAAAGATGTTAACATCATCACACTCCACTTTACAGACAACTGAGGCATGCCCCAAACTCCCACCTAAATAGAAATAGAAAAATGGTTGTCCACAACCTGGTTAAAGATCTTAGCTGGTAGATAAACCTATTGAGGTGTTGCCAAGACCATTTACCAATGCAGATAAGCTTATCTGATCTTCTTCTTATTCTACAAGTCTAGGTGACCTCTGCAGTCAGACACAGAGACCTGCAGCTACCATGACTACCCAGAGGGCTTTTCTTTTTGCTCAGGACAAACTAGTGCCTCTACATCAGTCACGAACTGACACACCAAGTCACTGCCTGACCATTCTGTGCCTGGGAGCCATGACCATCCCAGTGCTACTGCCGAGGCAGGACATGTTTGTCCCTCAGTGCCTGAAAAGGGCAGCGGGATCAATCTCTCCTCTCAGCTGCAGTGGAGTTCCAGTTCTGGCACTCAACCTGGCCTCAGAGGCATTTTCCTGAACATAAAACAACTTGGATTTATTTTTTCTTTTTAATGCTATTTTGGTATGTTGCCTTCAGTAACCACAGTGTGATAGAAAATTAATCCAGTCTTAAGCAGGCGAGAGGAATGCAGTAAACAATGGCTGTAAACAACAATGACTGTAAACAACAGATCCAAAAGTCAGGGCCCAGCTCTGTGCTCCCTTCTAGCTGGGTTTTGCAGTACCTGTGCTATCCAAATACCTTGGGACATGCAGGTGGCTTTCAGTCCTTCCTGTCCTTTCAACTACAACCACAAGGCAAGCAACCATTGGCCAAATGTTTCGTCATTTTCCACAGAGGATGGGAACAGTTCCCCCATGCACTGCAATGAAACCTGCACTGTTATCGTGTTCAAAGCTCCTGCAAGCACGGGGCCTGGCAGTGTCCCGGATGGTTGAAGCCTGCAAACTGTGAAGCAGTGTTTTAATTTCTTTTTTCCTATGTGTTTCTGCTGAGAATGAACTGGCTTCTGCATCAGTCCAAAATATCACTGAGTTTTTATTTTTATTAAAAAGTAACTATATGATATTTGTGGAACATGATTTAGTAACACAGTAAATAATTCCTCCTCAGCTATCCTGCAGCAATTTATATGTCATTTCAATAACAAATACAATTTATGATTGTGAATGAGATCAGAATCATAGAATCATAGAATCATAGAATCATAGAATGGACCTTAAAGACCACCTAGTTCCAACCCCCCTGCCGTGGGCAGGGGCACCTTCCTCTAGACCAGATTGCTCAAAGCCCCAGCCAGTCTGGCTTTGGACACTGCCAGGGAGAAAGCTTTCACATCTTCTCTAGGTAACTTGTTCCAGTGTCTTGCCATCCTCACAGAAAATAATTTCTTCCTAATATCTAATCTAAATCTTCTCCTATCACTACAGTCCCTGATAAAGAGGCCATTTCCTGTAGTCCCCTTCAGGTACTGGACAGCTGCTATAAGGTTTCCTTGGAGCCTTCTCTTCTCAGCCTCAACTCTCTCAGCCTATCCTCATATGGGAGTGCGCCAGCCTGTGTCAAATCTATGTCCTATCTATGTCAAATCCCCAAATATGCAAGAAGAAATCATTTTTACCTTGTTTTACAGGTCAGTAACTTACAGTCTTTGTTCACCAGCCTCATTTCAGTGAAGATATCCTAGATTTATATCAATATGAAAGTTAAGAATATAAGTTGAGTATTCACCAGAGGGCAAACACAAGTTCAAAGACAGGAGAGGAGAGGACAAGGTTTATTGTTGGACTTCTTCAGATGAAAGCACAAACTGAGCTGAGACAATCCTCCTGCAAACTTTGGCTCTTACTCATAGAATCTTTTTGAATGGAAGATCAATGAAATACCAACATTAGATTAGATGTTCTGTAGTGAAGACAACACTTTAAAACTGAGATGTTTATTCCACACAGAAACCTACACTTACATGTGGGGAAGCCTTTCACTGGAATGAAGACCGAATGGCCATCATCTTTTGCTCCTTTTGCTATGTATGGGGCACAGCCTTTAATAATATAATTGCATGCTATTTCTCAAACTCAGAAAGATCTCTCACTTTTTAACTGAACTGCAGTTTCACACAAAAATTTTCTTCTCTGTTAGTAAAGGATTCACTCCCGCAAGATTCAGAGAAGCCACCTAAGTGTTACTTCACAGGGATTGTATTTTTCATGTTATGCCTGAACCAATTCAACAATTGGTCAGTGCAGAGCTGAGGCGTTCCTCCTGCCCTCCTCCAGATCTATGTGCCACAAGAGCTCTGGAGCTCAGTTGACCTTCTGCTAAACTAATTTGAGGGATGGGACACACACACATGATCTAAAATAGAGCAGCTGTGACAATGGAACAGTGTCCTTCTGGGTGAGGCCCCAGCACTGGCTCCCTGCCTGGGCCAAGAAAACCCACCACTGGCACAAGACAGGTGAGGGAGGTGATGTGAGGTGAGGGCAGTCCTGCCCTGACTGGTAAGTGGCACTAAGCATTTGATCAGCTCAAAGCACACCGCACCCTCAGGTACGCTAGCTTAGTCTTTTCATACTAGGGATAGCGATTCTTAATTGTTTTCCAGCTGTGGACTTCCCAGTGGAGTAGTGGACCTCATCTACAGACACGGATCAATGATGTCTAACATATGTTAGCCTATACTCCCTCCTTGGAATTAGCCCACTAGGGCCCCTGGTGCCTGTAGGTAAGGGGTAAAGGTAAGCAGCATCATTACATTATTGTCATGCTTCCTTTGAAGATACTACAAGCCCTGACTGATCAATGAGAAAGAAAAAGAGCCCAAACGTAATCAAAACAAAAAACAACCAATCAACCAACCAAGAAAAAAATAACAAAATAAAGGTTAAAATATATTTACCTAACTGCTGGTGAAGAACAGGGAAAAGCCATGTTGAAAATCCAGTGGTTTATCCTTCGCAACTCTGCTTTGCTAATGCACCAAATTGGGGAGGAAAAAGAAAACATTACTGGCATCACAACTTTGGGTCTTATTCAGGAGGCAAAGCTCCTTCATGGGCAGAGAACAAGCACAACTCTAAGATGAGCCTATTCATGTTTGCTACTGGAGATGCAACCAGGCAGCCATAGCAAACCCCAGACTCTCCAAAAGAGTGTTTGAAATGGATTAAGCTAGGTGGAACTAGGTCATGGGGAAAATGTTTTAGGTACATTAGGTCTGTATCTAATATGATTGTGCTGCATAGACACCTTCATCTACCAAAAGCTGGCAAAATTGTAAAGGAAAGCCTAGTAAAAAAATTGAGAATATATTTTCTAGAGAAACCTGTGAACATCCATGACTTTTTAAAATTATAAAGTACATATCCCCAGAATAAGATGGAGAAGTGTAGCGCTATTTATAGGCCTGCTACAGCCACTTTTCATGGGAAAGGTCATGTACCTATTGTTTGACTTAAGATCTATTGGTGAAGGGCAAACTTAGGCTACAAGGTGCTCATTTTGTATCAAAGCTCACTGGGTAGCCAAACAGTGTATCAGCCCAGATGTTTTTTTAGAAAGAGATGGTAAACAAAATATACAAAGCAACTGGTCACCTTCCTGGGTAGGATAAAATCACTTCTTTTTTGCCATTTACCAGGTAAGTCTCGTTCAGCACAATAGTCACCTGCAGAAAGGCAGGACCTAAGTGCCATGTTTAGCTCTAACTCATTTCCCAGAGACTGGGTCTTCGGCAGGGTGGCTACAGTGTTGTATTTACATGGGCGCTAATTTAATCAAGAGTAATATTATCTGATTTTAAAAAAACTAAATAAAACTAAGTAATGACTTTGAGATTTAACCCACAGTTTAAAGTGTTAAACAAGTCTGCCTACACTTGGAATAAATATTCCAACTCTCTTCCGAGGTTTCGAGATGTCTTTGCAAGCGCATGGCTTTGGAGAGAAAAGGAACTAAGGTTCGGCATTAGTAGAGAGCAGGTCTGCAAGGTGCAAACACCTGGTACTGGAAAAATGTAACAGTTAGAATTTGAGTTGGAGATAATTTCCAACATCATGAAAAAAATCACATTTATTTTCCTCCTGCCCAAGGTGTGATTCATCAAATGCAATAGTAAAAATATAATGTATAAATTGCAAACCTCTTAATTTTGTCACTATCAAAACAATTTCAGCACCTTTTGACTGACACATTTTGATTTGATCTGTTGAATTCATCCTACACATTTCATTTTGAGCTAGCTCAGTATTCAGCAGCGCTTTTCTGGGATGCCAGGATGCTGCCTCCTGGGAAGGAGCGGTGAAGGAGTTCACAACTTTATCATTGCTACAGGCCACCCCATCCATGTTCTCTTGCTACCTGAGGTTGCTTGTTTAAGAGGAAGACATTACATCACTGGGGGGCATGGTCTGACCAGAGAGCCTAGCTGCAGGATGGCAGCTCCCCTCCCCAGGAAGCAATGCACCATGGTTTAATGTGGAGTCTCTGACAGTCAGAGCATCTGGGGCCATTTCAACATCAGACTCACCTGAAACAAAGGTTCCTGCTGGGAAACCTCTTAGGAAGGTTCGGATCATTTTTAAAATCTCAGCAAGTTTTAATTTTTTTTCCCTTGGAATAAAAGAAATATGGAATGCAAGTAGTTCTGTTGGAGCACCGACACACATGGAGAAAACTCATAATACAAAATGTCAGATGTATGATGAGGTAATTTTGCTTTCCATTGTTTTCTCTCCCAGATGGTTTCATATCACACCCCTGACCATGATTTGCAAAGCATTGAAAACTTTGCTTTTAAAAAAAATAAATTATTCTTTTAAAACTTTCATGTTACTGACTTGGATTGTATTTTGTTGTGGTAGATACTTGTTAAAGTTAATTCTCTCCTTCCATACAGTCTTTTCTCATCACATGTAGCACGGTACATTTTACAGTTACAATGGACCTTTTTGATTCAAACATTTGTATCTCCATTATTTGCTCACAAGAATGTCCTTCCTTGCATTGCAGTGGCTGTTTTCCTAAGAAGCCCTTTTAAGTGAAGGGTAATTCAGAGCCTGGTCACTCCAGCATGCCTACTTCCAGCACTAGCTGAAACATCAAGGGCTTTTCAAGGTATTTTTAAGTGTAAGAATTTAAATAACATATTGTTAACCTATCCAGCTTCGATGGATGGGTCATTTTCAGCCGTGAGTGAGAGACCTAAATGTCCAAAGTGATGAGCAATTTTGTTTGCTTTCCTTTTGACTGCTTAAGAGTTGGTGCCTACTCTTCTGAAAGCGAACTTTGGAACATAGACCGAGGGTGACACTGTGTGAAAGCATTCCTAATCACTGCTTATTTGGCAGGAAAGTGTTTCATCTGGTGGCACATCCAGTAACACACCCTTCCCAGTGACACTCCTTCCGAGGACTTGCAGCTCAGTGTAACACAGGGTGGTCGTGAGACTCCCTCATCCTGTAGGTTCAACATCTGTCCAAAATACAGTATGGAAAAAAATAGGAGGGGCAGGAGGGAGTGGTACATTATTAGGCATCTCCAGGCTAAGCAAATAATGAGAAATAGGCAGCAAGAAGTTGAGAAGACTGGGTTTTTGCCAGACAAATTTGATTAATATTTGGATGGGTTACACAATTAGTGGGCAAAGGGAATAAAAGAGACACAGTGTGTTCAGATTTTAGTAAAATATTTGATCCCATGTCCCATGCAACAATCAGCAGAGGAATTAGTCCAAATTGCCTTGGAAAAAAAAGTATTAACATGTGGGCTGCAAACTGGCTAACAGACGGGAAAAAAAGGGTAATGATAAACAGCCATGAATCAAATTGAAAGGACTTATTTTGATTTCCTGAGGTGTTAAAATGATCACTGTTAGTACTGGTGTTATTAAATTGCACTCATCATGTGATCAGGGCTGAATGAATGATCTGTGCACAGAGGGAAGTTGCAGGTGATAGTAAATTGGGAAGAAATACAAACATGAGTGAGGCTTTTTCTCTTTTCTATGAAAAAGAGGAGGTATTAAGGCGTTTCTGCTGGAGCAGGAAATGCCTGGAAAATGAAGGGATAGGAGAAGAATCAGATGGGGATATGGGCTAGGGCAGTGAAACTAAGGAGGATAACTGGAACTGGTGAGTTTAAAACAGATCTGATCCAAGGGGTGCCCAGCATCCAGGCTGCAATCCAGCAAAATCCCAAAGCAGGTGCTTAACTTCAGGCCAGTAAATAGTTAGTGAGCCACTGAGAAGGAAAATAAGCCTGCTAAAAGCTTTGCTGAATTGAGACCCGACTTCTCAGTACCTCACAGATTGAGCTCTTCACTGTTTTTTCCCCTCACGGTGCATCTTTCATCTGCTCAACACACGTTTAGACTGTGGGCTCCGTAGGCTCAGGGGAGCTGTCTCTTAAGGAGCCGTACCCAGCAGCTGTGGATTCTGCTCACACAAAAGGGTTTTGGAAGCCCAGATTCAGCTCAGCTTCATGCAGAAAGAGGACTGAAACTTCCACACTTCTCTGCAGACAAAAATTTCATCAGCAATGATAAATTGTTTTGGAACAACCCAGAGGATTTTGGTTTGTGTTCGGATTTTCTTCAACAGAAAGATCACACAGACTCAATATAAAGTCTCAATGGAAAAGTTGTTTCAAAGTGAAAAATTACACTATTTTTTTAAAGAGAAAAGAAGTGGTTAGACTGAGTCTTTTCCTGAGTTTTCCTTTACAAAATTTCACAGAAATTGAAACCAGTTTACAAAACAACTCAACATTTTACAGGATTGGCATTTTCTAATGAAAACTGCCTGATCTGTTCTTCTTTCCTTGCATTCACCTAGTATTTTTTTACCTTTGTCATAACAAATACTGAAATTATATCACTGATTGTCTTCATGCCTTGTTCAAGAAATTCTAATTTTTTATTCTTACCAGCAATTCATATGCAACCCAGTCCACACTGTTCCTACTGCTCTCTAGTCCCCAAGACTGGCACACAACCTTTCATTTCCCACCTCTTCACAAACTTCACCTCCAGCTCTGCTTGGCCCTGAAAACTCTATAGAATTTGTCACTTTTTTGAGGGTATTTCTCCTGGGTCAACTCTTTGGGGAAAAAAAAAACTCAGACAAAACCAAACAATAAAACAAACCAGAAAACAGCACAGATCCTCCTCCACACAGTCACAGCATGTAGAATGCTTTATTAGGTCTCATGATCTTTTCTTATGGTCCCAAGTTCTGGAGCCATAGATTATGGAAGAATTTTCACCTTCATAGGAAAAAAAAACAAACAAAACAAAAAAGATAAAAACTTGACAGTGAAAAAAAAAGCAGCAAAATTTCAAAGTAAGGCTTCAGTGTCCAAACTTAAAAGCAATGCAACATGCTACTGTTTTTAAACTCATGAGTTTTAGGGGACCCTTGCTTGTGGTATGTTACAGTTTACACTGGCAATGTAGCAACCACCCCACTGGGATGCCATCCAACAACTTGCTACATTACTATTTTGCCTCCTTATCAGAAGGCTTCATCTCTTCACCTGCCATCCTGAAGCCCCCACCACAGCTCTGCCTCAAACTCCAGCTTGAACTGTGCCACCACTCAAAGAAACCTCCACTACGCAAAAGAGAAAGCACACAGGAAAGTCTCTGACAACTTCTTAGAAGCTCTTTCTTTCCTCCACAGCCAGGTGGGTTTGACTTGACAATGACTCCAACTGTCACCAGAGGACTTCTGGGTAGACAGCTTATGCAAATGAAGGTCTGTCACTGACTATCCCTCCCCATAGCCACCAACAGGTGGGAGCAGAGAGCTCCCTCCTCACAAGCCCTGCCAGAGCAGCACTGTCTCACAACCTCCCCCTAGCTCCTGCCCTCCCTGCAGAGAGGTCTCTTCCATCCCCCCTAAAACTAGCAGGTGAGAAGGAGCTACTGTGAGGCTCACAACCTCATCATAGAATCATAGAATGGCCTAGGTTGGAAGGGACCTTAGAGATCATCTAGTCCAACCTCCCTGTCCACACCCCACTGAAGGTTGTGATCTGTAGGTGAGGAGTTACTGCTGTGGTACATTAAAAAAAAACCAAACAAACAACTTTACCAAAAAATGTTACACAATTAAACACTTCAGAAGTGGTTAAAACTAAGTGTGATGGTGCCTACCAATAGAAGGTGCTTGGTCTCCCAGAGACTTCAAGGGACACATCAGGCATGCACCTTCTCATGTGCAATACTACGTTCTTTAGCAAGGTTAAGTTCCATCTGCCCTTCCAATCTTCTTTACTTTTCCCTAGTGAAGATCAAGTTTTAGAAATTTACAAAGAGGAGATCATAACTAAATGCAAAACTCCCAGAGGGAGAGAATTATGCCTATGATTACAGTCCATAGGTGTTAGCATCGCCTCTGTGGGTGCTGGAAAGAAGATTGAACTGTTCTTCATTTGCACTGGCTGATGAATTCCCTTCTTCATGAAAACCATGAGTTTGGCCTTTCCTTGGTCAACCATAGTTTGAAGGAAGATGTGGGTCAAGTAGAGCTCCTCAGAGCACTAAAACCTCCAGCATCCCCGGCTAGTGGTCAGGCTGACATCCTCTGGACACAAACAGTCTGCTGACTGACAGAGCCTTTGGGAGCTGTTCAATGAAGAACTAAATTTTAGGATTGATGGGGAAGTACAATTACTTGTTAGTGCAGGAGGTGACCATCCTAGCAAAGTCCTTCATCTATCCCACTCTGCCATGATACAGTCTTCCTAAGGCTTTGCTTTGGGCTTTTTCTGCAGGATTTTCTTATGGAGCACTGAAAAACCTGAGCTGTGCAGGGTCACTGAGAATGCCTGGTTGACAAAGTCCTTTGAGTTCAGCAGCTTTGTCCAGTGGCCTGTTATTTGCAGAGGACTTGCCTTGGTGATGAAGGTGATTGTTTCCAATCCCATACTGATTTTTAGAGTGAAAGTTTTAGTTTTACAAAGTACTGCCCCCTTTGATAAGGCTTTGTAGGTTAGAATAATTCCTTGGTGCAAATTATTAAGTGTGTAATATATTATTGTGTAAGTAATCCCCCCAACACATTTTGTGTTCTTTAGGTCCTCAGCTAGAAGCTTTTTATAACATTTGGATTGTCGCTGATACTGTGTTCCTTCACCTCAGCTCCTTGGTTTGCTCAGATTACTGCCAGATTTCTTAATTCCCCCTCATGGCAACTGAGATGATGCAGTATCTCTGGGCCAGCACCATGCTGCAGCCTGTCAAAACGTGATGGAAGATGTCCCTGAAGCCTTCCTTGACTTAAACTGCAGCTGTCATTTTCCATCAGTGCCCACTTCTGAGGCTTAGCTCCTGCTGGCACAGCACCCTACACAGAGCTTGAGCTGCGCTTTTCGCTGCAAGTCTCCATTTTTCACACAACTGACACTTTTAACTCTCCTCCTGCTTCCTCACAAAAGAACTTCCTTGTACTCCTCTGACTTTTATTCTCTGACCCCTTTCCTTCTGTGCCTGAAGTCCTAACAGTTCTCCCTGCTCACTCACACTGCCCCATCCATGCTTTCACCACGGTATTAAGTCATTGTTAGTGGGAGCAGAAAACAAAAGGATCCAGAAGAACCTCTTCCTAGGATCTTGGTGTCAGATGAGGAGTATTCACAGTAGGGTAGGTCTAGCAGCAACACCTCCCCAGAATGAAACGCTGCTCTTAAGATGGCACTTCATCCACACTGACGGTGGAGAACTGTCCCAAGTGGGGCTGGTAACCACAACCCAGGCTCCCATTATGGTACCGGCCACACATGTATCAGGACAATGAGAGGCAGCAGGTGGGTCTCAAATGAAGGGCAGGAAGCCCAGGGAAGAAATTAGATGGTACCATTCAGCATGCTGAGCAGTAACCACAGGACACCAGATGCATTGCTGCTGCCAAGTTTCTGTAGGGGTGGAGGAAGGGAAGCGCAGCACAGAAGGGTCTGTGAGGATGGTGAAGAAGCTTTGCTATGTTTCATAAGGAACACTTTCCCTGTGTAAAGAACAGTAGAGCAGAGAGTGTGCATTTGTTGAGAAGTGCCAACAGTGGACTAACTGTGCCCTTTATACCACTTACACGTTTACACTCTTTTTTCCACATCAATTTCAGTTACATGTCCTGATCTCATCAATAGGATAAGAATGGGATATAACTTTTCCAGAGCTGTAGCTAGTACTCTGGCTTTATGTCAGCCTACGTGAGAATTAATTCAGCCAGAGTACAGAACTTTTTCAGTTGACTGCAAGGTAAGTGTCTCTGAAGTCTGACTCTTCTACACAAGGCTGTAATGCACATAGACCTATATCAAGAGAGCAATGTGCCTTGGTGGGTTGACATTTGCCCAAGGCTACCTTCACTGTCTTAAGGTGTTAAAAATCATGTAATATTTTCACTCTGCCCTTCTGTCTGCTCTAAGTATTTTGTATAACAGGTGAGTGCCATGGAAGTCTTCATGGATTTCTCCTCTCTGTTGTCTTGTTGTTGGGGAAGTGCACCACAGGTCTAACTGGGAGGAGTGGCTGACACACCAGAAGGCTGTTCTGCCATTCAGAGAGACCTGGACAGGTTGGAGAATTGGGCAGGGAGAAATTTAATAAATACAACAAGGTCAAGTGTAGAGTCTTGCATGTGGGAAAGAACAACTCTACGTACCAGTATAGATTGGGGACTGACCTGTTGGAGAGCAGCATAGGGGAAAGGGACCTGGGGTCCTGGTGGACAGCAGGATGCCCATGAGCCAGCAATGTGCCCTCGTGGCCAAGAAGGCCAACAGCATCCTGGGGTGTGTTAGAAGGGGTGTGGCTGGTAGGTGGAGAGAGGTTCTTCTCCTCCTCTACTCTGCCCTGGTGAGGCCACATCTGGAATATTGTGTCCAGTTCTGGGCCCCTCAGCTCAAGAGAGACAGGGAACTGCTTGAGAGAGTCCAGCGCAGAGCAACTAAGATGATTAAGGGAGTGGAACATCTCCATCATGAGGAGGAAAGGCTGAAGGAGCCGTGTCTCTTTAGCTTAGAGGAGACTGAGGAGCGACCTCAGGAATGTTTATAGATATGTAAAGGGTGAGTGTCAGGAGGGCAGAGCCAGGCTCTTCTCAGAGATGTCCAGTGATAGGACAATGGGTAACAGGTGCAAGCTGGAGCATAGGAGCTCCCAAAAAAACCTAACAAAATACTTTTTCACTATCAGGGTGACAGAGCACTGGCACAGGCTGCCCAGGGAGGTTGTGGAGTCTCCTCTGGAAACGTTAAAAACCCGCTTGGACGCATTCCTGTGTGACCTACTGTAGGTGATCCTGCTCTGGCACAGGGGTTGGACTAGATGATCTTTCGAGGTCCCTTCCAACCCCTACATTCTGTGATTCTGTGAAAACAACGGGGCTGCCTTAAGAGAAGGTGGAGATGAACCTAGGTATCCCTGTTGTGTCCCTACGTGTCTGACTCTGCACAAACACAAATCCATGGTGTGATCTTTTCCCCAATAACCTTGCAATACTGCACAGAAGACAAGAGACATATGAAGCAAAGCAGGAAAACAATGGGAGACAGCTGAGCCGGTTCAGACCAAGCCCTGTATCTTGTCTCCAGCTATTCCTAATTTTTTTCTGTTGCTTTCTTTTTTGTTTCGGTATCAGGCCTGGGTTTGGTGATTCTCCCTGCCTTCCACCATGCTCAAACCAGAGCCCACCACTGGCAGTGTCCCAAGCAGCTGTGACACAGAGCTCGCTCAGGGAGGCTGAGCAGAGCTGGGCATAACCCTTTTACCCTCCCTTGGCCATCTGTCTGTGTGTCCCTCCCCCCATCCTGAGCCCACACCGCCCTCCCCAGCATACACAAATGTCCATGTTGGCAAAGCCCCTTGCCAGAGGGGGCAAAGGGTGGCCAGCTCTGTGCCAAACCCATCATTGTACACCCTGGCTTTTTCCTTCTCTCCTCAGAAAGCCTCTTGCACTTTGATTGGGGCAAGCTGGCCAGAGAACTCCCCGTGGTGCCCCCTCCCATGGCACCAGGACCTGTTTCTCTCCCTGTGACGGCTTGAGCAAAAGTGGACAGTGGATGGTGCCAGCTTAATGGGTCAGTTGATGCTGGTTTAGGCTTTTTTTTTTCATGTGTGTGGAGGAATTACTTCAAGAATGGAGAAAAAAAAAAGTTAAGGAAACAGGAAAACCAAACAAATAAAGCTGATGTCCCCAAGGTCCACAGGCAAAACTCAAAGCTGTAAGGAAACGTGAGAGAGATGCAAGAATGGGACAAGAGTATTTGATACTTCCCCGTGTACGCTCCCATTTCCACCCTGCTCAGGAGACAATGGCAGTCAGTGTGCCTGGCTGGCCCACCGTCCTCTCCCTGCCAAACAGCTGGCAAAATTTACTGAATCAAATCTCAGAGTATGCCTGAGATGGACATGAATCGAGATAACTGTATCTGCTTTCCCCTGTAGATGGAGGGAAGCTATGTGATTTACACATGCCAGAGCTGGAACTACCCAGGATTCTCTCTTAAGCTCTGACCACTTAAACCAGGGGCTCCCCTTAGAAGTCAACATGCAAGTTAAACGTAGAGTGCTAGGCCATGAGATAGAATTTCCCTTTCTGTCACATGAAAGATGAGTTCATTATAGAACATCCTCTCTCAAGCCTGTAATTGGAGGCTCACAGATAAAACAGATTGAGTTATGTCTTCCTTCGCTTTCAGTGAGTACAAGTACAAGGATTTTTATTGTCCACAACGTTAGCAACATTACATCGCCCAAAAGACCTTGTTCATTTATCAGCTTTCTTAAAAATCTTTTGTTCACAAGCCTGCTTGTGTATGAATACAGGAAAAATTCCACTCTATCTAGTATCAGCCCGCAGCTGTTCAGTGGCAGAAGGACTCAAAAGCTACGGATATGAACATGGGAAAATCCACCCAAAGCAGAAGGAAGACACAGTAAGCAACAGCTGCATGACAAGAATATGCTGTTTCTGTAGTGTGAGAAAAAAAAAAAAAGCTACAGTTACAGTAATCATCAGAAAGTTGTCAGCAAACTTTATAATTGTGATTTAGTTTAGAAGCAAAATTACTTCTTCTAACTTTCTCTAGGTATCTGATGCTCTTTCAGACATATGTTCTGATTCCCAGCAGGGTTTGAAAACTCCGAGCCAGGAGCTGGGTCCTTTGAACTATCTTCTAAGCCCTGGAGTCAGCAGATTTCAATCTGTTCCCGATTTTCACAGGCAAAAGGACAAAAAAAACCCACAAAAAACCAAAAAAAACCCACAGTCCCCTAAACCTACTAAATCTTTTCAAACTCCAATATTCTGTTTATTCATAATAGGGCTGTGTTAGGGTCACAGCCTGTTGGACCCATGTGAGTTTTATGCTTTCTTAAACCAAACAGATCTCAGGCACAGTAGATTTCTAAGTGTGTTCTCAGGACATAGATCCTCACTCAAGTACTTCTCCCTGAGACCCCACAGCCAGAACCAGAGACTGATGCTGACTCTCCCAGCTCTCCAGGAGTTTCAGCCTATATTTCTGCATGCACTTCACCCTGGTAGGCCTTCTACTTTATAATTTACCACATCAGTGATAAACAACTATTAAAATACATAGCAGATGGACTGCGTAATGCTTGTAAAAATAATCACTCTGTACTTGTGATCTGAAAGACAATATATAGAGCTAAATAACGCAATAGAGGAGCCCATCTGCACTTCCCTGAACTTTTGTCAGCCCTTTCACCATCCTTTGTCAGCCCCTTTCCAGGCACTCAAGTGGACCTTCCTTCACTCAGGGGAGAAAGGCGTTGCCACATCAGTTTAAGCCTTTCTTCTGCAGGTCCCATTCACAGGTACTGTCTCATGATAAAGGACTCTCTTTAACAAAATTGTGTTCCTCTCTTGCTGTTTTACCTTCCCAAGCTTTCTTTGCATATGGCCTCTTACTCCTGCTTCTAAGGGAATGTTTGTCCTTCAATCTCAGCCTGTTCCAGAGAAACTAGGTAGCCTGACCTTCTCCAGGAGGGAGCAATTCCTTTGTTATCTGAAGATAATGAGCCCTTTCAGGTGCCAACAGTTTCTAATAGTCCATCTATTCATAGTCAGAGAAACCAGCTCTACACCCTTCCAGTATGGGTGGAAACCATCTATAAAACGAAACCAGGATTCTACACTGTGCATAGATTCTTTAAAAGTGCTACCTATCCTGTCCACTCCGATGAGGGAGATGTTTCTGTTGAGGTACTGCTCTGACATTGGAAAGGCAATACTACTACATGATAGGCTGTGAAGCTCCTGTAGGATGAGCCTTGACTTTCCACATATAAAATAGAAATTATGCTTTCCCAACCCATGGGCCATTGTGTAGCACCTGTTCTGACACTGAGGATTGCCACCGATGAACCTTATAAATACAAATTTGAAACCCAAGAAAGAAACAGTTCATGTCTGGGCATCAGAACAGCCACACAGACAAAAGGTCCCCGAGTCCAATGCTCTGCCTCTGATGACCGACAGTAACTGAGGAAGAGCTGCAGAACAAGATGAGGAGATAGCAACAGTGCCCCAGGAACTAACTCCATGCTCTAGGAGGCTATTGCCGCGTCAGGATGAGGTGAAAGCCCAGGGGAGAGTTTCAGTGTATAGTGAAATGAGGCAGCAGCCCAACAGAGTCTTGCTAGGAGTACAGATTTTGCAGCATCAGGGATGAAGAAGGAGCATAGCTCACAGCCAAGAATAGTGCTGAGAAGATCTGGTGCAGAGAAGATCTGGAGGTTTCAATGAAGGAGAGCGGTATGGAACATATGCTAGTGATTCGCTTAGTTAATAAGGCGGCTCAGTTCCATTTACCAATAAAATCCACCTCTACAGGTCCTGCACACTACATCTTGAGCATATGCAGTTATACCAATGGACAACAAGCACTTATCACTGCTTCTGCTGTTTTTCAGATACTCAGGAAACTTCAATGTGATGGCCAAACATGGCAGTCAGGCAAACTCTGACCAGGCACAAGGCAACGTTTCTTCTTCCCTGAGAACAGTGCAGCACTGAGACAGACTACCTAGAGAGGCTGTGGGATCCTCATCCTTGGATATTTAGGCTGGACAAGGCCCTGAGCAACCCAATCTAGCATGGAAGTTGGCTCTGCTGTGAGCAGTGGCTTGGACTAGATGACTTTGAACCTAACTCTTTCTGTGAGCAATGTTTCTCTCACACGTGTATATTTACATCTAGCGAGACAGCTGAAGGGCAGGACCACTCCTTAGGGAGCATCAAGTCATGCATAGGAAGGTGTGCATGACAGTGAACAGCAACTTCAGAATCAGGCAAAAGCAGCAATCAAGAAAAACGGCTTCCCAGTTGAGAGCAAAGCAAAATGCTACACAGGCAAGGTAGCAGAGCTGCAGAGAGAAGGACGTTTCTTCTGGTAGCCCTGGGGAGAGGTAGCCCTTGAGAAATTGGTCACCATCGCCCAGCTGCTGCCGAAGTGTTTTGTAGGGTGATGATGGAGTTTTAGGGAGGTCTCCAGGGGCAGCAGAAGTAGATTTTGCAGACACCTGTGAGAATTTCTTTCCACTTCAGCAGTAGTGCAGCTGTCATTTCATCTGCCTCCCTTCCTCAGTGCCTGCCCAAGTGACCTTCTTACCCACATCAGGAGTTCTGCCCAGACCAAACAGGAACCTCTTTAGACTTTTGGGTGTAATTGAGACAAAGCAGACATGAGTTTCACCATGGCTAGTAAGAAACCTGAATCAAGCAAAAGCTACTGGCTGGGTGCTGAGAGCTTAGATCTGAAATGGCTGGAGTTAATGCTAATCAAAGATGTTCATTACCCCATTTCGCAAGAGCAGAGGGCCAGTCCCTGAGGTCCGTGCTCCCCATTACTCACATAAATGCCCAGCAAAGCCTCAACAAGGACAGAAGTGCTGAGCAGAAGGACTTGGGGTAGCAAGGGATGCTAAGGAGCTCATGAGTAGGAGCAGTTTCACACACCCACAGTTTCTTCTCAAGAAAACCACATCTTCAAAAGCCATGTGGCACCTGACAGGTGACTGAAGACTCTGGCTGTAATTGCCACTGCGAGAAGAGGCACAGCTTTTCAAAACACTTTAATTTCATGGAAAACTTTAAATTAATGCTTCTTTGGTTGTAGCACACTAGTGCTGAGACACTCCACTACAGGAATAAAATACTGCATTTCCAAAAGAGGAGGAGATAAAAAAGAAGCAAACGACAGTACTGCATTCAGGTGGTCATTAATATGACATGCAATGCAATATTTTAGGCTATTAATGATTTCAAAGTCATTCATTTTCCCAAGTGTAGATGTAATTGACACAGAGTAGAGTAGTAAAATATCTGCACTACTTTTCTGTGGGAATACTTTTTAATTCAGTGGTTTTGGAAGAGGAAATTAACAAGTAAAATTGTTTACTTCAGTAGACAGCATTTATTTACACTGTTTTTGTTTTGTTTTGTTTTACTCTTGTTTTGGTTTTTATGTGCTTGTCTGCTTGTCAGACAATGAAACTTTCTTCATGCCATTTGTTTTTTGACCACGTTAAGAAGACCAAAGTTGACAGACCCAGAGAGTATGTCCCTGGAATGCAAAGGGGACATCCAAAACACTGCATTAAAGATCATTTAAGTCAGAATAATTTCAAACCAAATATTTCTTTATGGACAGTTTGTGATACTTTTACAGAGAAGACAAGCCAAGTGCTGAGAGGAAATCTAGCTTTTCTGCCCTTTAAAAACACACCTATTTTCAGAACTCGGATGTGCTCTATATATCTGTACAAAATGAGAAGTCCAACTTACCCCTGTAACAAGTTGTCACCTAACACAGTCATTCATATGGCTTCCAAACCAAAATCTTACACTGAGTGAGCTCCATATAAAATACCTTGCTAATTAACCAACAATATGTGCCTCATAGGTTTCACCAAACTATTCAGCATGAGGACCTGTGTAAGGATAGGGATAATTCCCTTTCTGCAGATTAACAGAATCATTGCACTTACCATTAAAATACAGCTGCTTCTGGAGATAAATACCATGATTATTTAGCAGCTCACAGCAATGTTAAGACAACCAAGGCATGCAGTATCCTTTCCCAGCTCCCCATAAAAGGAGTAATTTACTCTGAAGGTCTTCCTCTTCCCTTCCCTGCTTGCACAGATCCGGGCATGCTACACAAATATAATAAATGTAAAATCTTTGCCTCAGTGTAGACAGAAAATAAAATGGAATTGAACTTCCACATTTGTTTTGGCAAGAGTAAAACACATGTATTGGATCAAGACTGAGAGACCACAAAGAAAAGTCAGAATGTTACTTCTGAAAGAACATGTATGACAACACGATGCTTTAAAAATTGGAGATCATCTGAAGGCTTGGGGACAGAGAGTCTTTTATTTATCTCTCCTATCTGTCAGTCTGGAAAAAAAAGAAAAAAAAGATTGCACATTTAATGTCAAAGCCATCTTTGAACTATGAACCGATAAAAACATCTCAGAGAGCAGGGAAATCACACAATGGAATGCAAGAGGTTAATGACAAAGTCAGTTTTAAGCAGAAAAGCAAGGTGATTGATAAGCAGAGGAAAAAAATGTTTCTGTCACCTTCAGATCCTATTGTACTATTAAAATGAAAAAGATCAATGGTTCATACCTGTAATTTGTCAGAACTGTTCTTACTCTTTCAATTACCTCCTCCAAAATCCAACTTTATTCACCATGCCACTTAGCAAAAACAAACAAACAAACAAGAATGATGGTGTTTATGTACAGTTCTGCATACCAGGGGCCCGATCCTGTAAAAAATGTCAAGAGCTCTCCCTTTCAATTGACTTCCCGCCATGTGGGAGGCACCTGTTATGCGTTCCTGCTCCCTGTAAACCAAGAGTAGCCTTATCACCCAGCTGGCCAAGGAGAGGGTTGAGTCGGCAGCACTCCCTGCAAAGTACGTGGCACCCCTTCAAGATAAGGCTGTGGCACCAGGAGAGTTAAGTAACACAAAAATTTCCCTGTCTCCCGTACAGCAAGAAAAATCCCAATCCTAGACTTTCAGCTCCAGCAAATTTCTCATTGGTCTCCACTTCTTTGCTGCAGGAGAAACTGCAAGGTCTCACCCCAATTCTGAATATGACTGTGTTAGAACAGGTTATAGGTTCTATATAGATTCACAGATAATAATTTTCACAATAATTCACAATAATTTTAAAGCCAGATCGTATGATGGGGATTATGCATCTCATGTATTTTTGGTGTAACACTGGTCACAGAACCTACTTAGTAACACCTCTGAGACTGTGATTTGTAGTAGAATATACTTTTTAGACTTTAACCCCACCTAACTTTGAAGACACAGTCCTAAATGAAATATCAACGGATTAATTAAACTTGCAATTGAAAAGTTCGCTTTGTCATTAGCTTAAATGTACCACTACCACCCCTACCACCCTAAATCTTTCTGAATTTATCTAGATTTCTCTAGTTTATGTTCATATCAAACCTGGGAGTGTCTTCAGGCTAACTCCAACAAATTTATGAAGTCTAACAGCCTCAAAGATGAGTCTCGAGTATGTGATCATTCTTGCAGCTCTTTTTTGAGTCCCTTCCCATCTTGCCTAATAGAGAAATCTGAGTGGAATTGTGCACTCCTTGCACTGGGCATTGCACAAACACAGTTTCTGATCACTGCTCTGAAGATGTCTAAGCTAAGGAATGAGAAAGAATAAAGTTTGTATAAATCAGAAAGGAGTAAATAATTAAAAATACATTAAGCAACCACACAGAATTCATTAGTTAATACTGTAACTGTTGTGCCTGCATACAATCACCCTCTAAAGGCAAATATAGTTTTATTACAGGATATATTTCAGCTGCTCACTGATTATATTGTTTAAGGTGGCTGTTAACGATAAAGCTGCCACTACACAGGTATTTGGAGTTGAAGATTGCCTGTAGAATTAAAAATAACTTCCTGAAAATACAGGAGCAATGGGCAGCAGTTCCTGTGGTATCCAAATCCTTTTCTAGCCCTTAATTAGAAACCAGAGGAAAGAAAAGACAATTTTTATCATGTTGTTCCTGTTGAATGCACAGCATGGAATTACAGAATCTACCTTTGAACAGCTAAAAGTCAGATATTTTTTAAAAAAGAAAAGCCCAAACAACACCACCAAGACAGACTGCTTCCAGTGACCAAAGCTGGAATAATTTTGTTTCAAATCTATTGCACATTTTATTATTGACGGTGTCTGTTTGCTTTTGGGGCTTTCCTCATCTTGGACAGTCGAAACACACTCATCTGTTTCTTTTTTGGATTCCAGTCGGTTTCGCTTTCAGATTCTCATGTTTCACACTCCAGCCTTCAGGTTTCAAGCACTGCAAGGGAATACTTATTTCATTTAAACAAACAAAAAACCTGCGGCCGGCGGGCGCACACACAACATGTCTATTGGTCTGCGGTTCAAACGCAAAGCTTGATCCCATGCTGTCCCCCGAGGCATCTTCAAGATGCTTCTCTAGGACTTGAGAAGAAAAGCAGTGAAATAAACGGGTGATGACGAATTAAGGACCTAGTTTAAAAAACCCTCCAAGAGTTAACCGCGTTTTGCAGCGCTTTCAGACTCATGCCGATAAAATACCATTACGTGTTATCGATTACATTAAAACTGCGTGTCGGATTAACGACAAGG
>NW_009722476.1:0-38094 GCF_000703405.1 Apaloderma vittatum
CCTATGCCATTCTGTGATTCTATAAGTCTGTCGGTCTGAGAAAAATAGTTTATCATACAACAAAATCATATAAAATAGAAAATTTTCACGTAAATTCTTTGTTTGCTCACTACAACTCTTTTCTGGACTTTGCATACTTGTGAGGTTGTCTCTACTTGCTCGGCAACTTTGTCACTTCAGCATATGGAAATGGAAACACAATAATGTTGACACATACAGTTATTCAGAAATCTTTAAAAAGATACTAGAACTAAGTCTCTGCTGGAGATTGCACTTCCTTGTTCCCATAAATTCGATGTATGCCCTAGGGGAACTGTCCATGCTTCCAAGGAGAAAGGAAGTACATTGAAGAAGAGAAAAAACACGCTGAAAATAGGCTGTGCCTCAGACAGATTTATTGGATGTCATTGTATTCACAACAAGTAGTACAAATAGGTTAATTTGTTTTTTATCCGTAAGTCTGCTAACTGCATGTGAAGTAAGTAATCTGAGTTGAAGCAGACAAAAAATAGTGTTAATTAAATTTTTAATGGCTGTCTCACCCTGGTTGAACTTCTCAACAGAGTTTGTTACACTTTGAATGAGCAATACAAGTGCTTTGAGATTGACAAACAATTAATGTGCTGGGTATGGAAATAGTGAGATGAGAAGTACTATATTAATGGTCATATCAATTGATAATTCATAATTACTTACATTTCTATTTTTGCCCAATATTTGTAACCATATAATTAACTCACAATTTAAGGGATTCAAATAACTGGTAACTGACATGGGAAAGTGAGTCTAGGAAATGAGTTCAAACAATTCTTAATTAGTCTTTGTCAGTAATTATTAACTATGAGATTTCAACAGATACAGTACCAAATTTTTTTAAGGGTGAATTGATTAGTGTATCTTGATAATTTGTCTCTGAAGTCCTTTTTACTTTTCATATGATGTAAAAGGCAATTTAACACTTTTTGAATAACTAATTTTAAAATTAAGTAGCCAACTTTACCCTGGTATCTCTTCTAAGGAGATGAAGTTTTCTACTAAGAATCATGGTTGTATTAAAGCTCAGCACTACAATTATTTGATAGTCTCTAGGACTTCTAAATTGTGATGCTACAGCAAAAGCATATGGCTATTTCTATGACATGTTACATTAGGGCTGTTGCATGGGACTAAGAGACACGCATACACTTAGAAAGAGTGAATATCTGAAAGCTTTAGGAAAAGAGAAGCAGTCTGAAAGAGTATATGTGAGAGAGCTCCACTTCCCTATATGAGTAAAGTGTAATTAGTTGTGTTGATAAAAGATAAGAAGATTCTCTAAAAAATCTAATGAGAATATTACAGGAATAAAAATAATATTTTACTCCCCTTGCTTGTCAGTTGAACACCTTCATGAGTGTTGGCTAATTTAACCTACAGTGTTTCCTTCACCCCTGAAAAAAGCAAAGTAAACCAAATAATCAGAGGAAGACTAATTTAGTGGGTTATCCATTTGACAGCTGACTTGCTGAAAAAGTCAGGCACTTCACGTACCTGAAGTGCATTTTTCTGTCTGTCAAATACTTACTGTCATGTGATGCTTACTTATCTGTGAATAAAAAATTGGTTACAGCAAATGTATTTCAGAAAATACATCTTTAAACTACAGCAGACATTGCACGAGATGTCTCCGAGCTGAAGCCATTCCAATCATAAAGCCCCATGGTACTTCTTATCTGTATTGGCTAAACAATTTTAAGCAGGCTGCTAAAAAAATATCTTAGGGGTGATGGATTGGGTATATTTTTCAAAACATAAAAAATAAACAAGAGTACAGCATACATACACACACACTGTTTCTTGCCATTTTTCATTGCTATCAGAAGCTGAGACTTGATGAAGTCATTCTACTTTATAATTAATTGCAGTTTCTCAAAGAAATCAACAATTACAAGGATCTATTTTGTACCTCCTCCCCATTTACAAACAGATTGAGTTTTTAAAAGCAGTATAGAAATAATTGTTTAGGTTTTTTTGCAAGAAAGCAGTTTAAAATTGCTTTTGGTAAAATTATTTTTCTACAACAATGGAATGACTATTACATAAACATTGCCTAGAGGAAAGACTAGCAATAGAGGATGTAAAACAGTCCTTTGAGATGTGCCATCATTGGAAAGGTGGTATATGGAAATGTCAAGAAATTTGCAGTATAAATAATTTACTGAGAATCAGATGTGGCACACAGTATCTTAAAAATCCATAAATAACAGCAGCCTTCTTCAGCACATCTTGCAGGTTGGGGTTGTTTTTTCATAAGTGGATTGCTCGAGAGAAAATAGCTTTCAAAGATTAAAGTTCATGTAGTTATAACTAGAGGGAATATAAATCTACCTGTGCTTCTGTTACACCTGTATCCCCAAATCATCTTTCTGTTAAATTGAGAAAACTAAACTAACTGCCCACACCAAAAAGACTGGTTTTGGCAGTAATTTAACAGTGACTAGTGTTACACAGAACATTTAATTGTTTAGAAGTACACCAGAAGGATGTTTTGAGGGAGAGGGAGAAAACTTGACTTCCTTTGAAATATTCCATCTATAAAGAAAGACTAATCTGAAAAGGCATAATGGAAAAAGTGGGTGTTGCAGTAAAGTTTATTCAGGTGGAGATGGAATTTCCTGTAGTTTAAAACCAGAGGTGATGACTCCTCAGCTCAGATTGCCAAGGACAAAAATAAAGGAGTCTATTTTTTTTTTCTTCTGTTTTTGCTTGATCATCAGAGAAATGGAGCACTGTCCTACTACACAGTGCAGATCTGACCCGAAGAGGGCTTAATGCACAAACAGTCAGACAAAGCTATTCTTTAAAGGGCAAAGAAGCTAACTACGCAGTACTGCTCTGAGCCCTCTGTGAAATTGTCCCTTTATTGTCCGATTCAGAGCGTGCAAACGGGGGAATCTCGGGCCCAGTCTCTGGCCTTTTGCAGCCTCGCAGCCCTTGCTCGCATGCCGGGGGCCACCTCGGGGATGCTCTGGCAGGTAGCTCCATCGCTTGGATCTGCTGCCAGCACTGCGGGCGGTGGTTGGAAGACAGCTGTCTGAGACAGAAATGCCAGTCAGCTCGGGGACTCGGTTCTGCCCAGGGGACTGAGCTATAAGGCAGAGCAGGGCTGCAACAGAGTTGTGAATCCAACCTTCTTCTTGGCACTCACCTTGAGAGCCTGTAGCTACCTAGGGAATGCTTGTGACTATGCTGGGGAGGCGTGCTGTATCAGCTGCCATAGTTCTGTATTCTCACACTTCTCAATATAAAGAAAATGCTTTACAGGAAGGCTCCTATACTCTACTGGCAAGGGACTACTAGCTCTTAGGCACTCAAAATGCAGAGGGTGATTTTTTGGCATAGTTACTGCCTTACTCTGTTGCTCATTAGGACTCTGACAAACTGGAAAGCTTCTGTATGCATGAAAAGAACTTATCTTCTTAGACGTGATAGTATCTCCTGAATATTACAGCAAAAATAAAGAATGGAAAAAAAACCCTCTCCGATTTAATTTTCTTCCCCAGTTCCATATTTACATATGAAAAGTGCAGTGCTGATTTGTCATTAAGTTGGAGACTCAAATTAACAAGCCCCTCTCTGTTTCAGACTGATTGCTACGATGCGGCAGAAATAAATGTTGTATTATAGCCATTTTCAGGCATGCTGTGAGAGTACAACGGGGTGACTGCAGGGTGTTGTGATGAGACTTTTCCATATGAGTTGCCTGGCTGGTAATTGAGAGTCAGTATGGAATTGTGCTCTTGTGACTGAGAGGTTGTGTAGGTGGGTTGTTCTTCAGTGAAGCTTCTGGGCATGGTTTTATCAAAACTCTGGCAAGTCCCAAAAGGTCCACTCAGGGAGCCTGTTCCTTTTGTTTTGTTGTCAAGTTTACTCCTCCTGTCAGTCATAGATCTGTTGCCAGATTAAATTTAGCATGCTTCCAGCTGTTAGCCTGCAGATTTTCCATAAATTATTCAAAATACAGACTAGATATTTCAGATGTTATTTATTTCAAAAATTCTAATATTATTCTTTAAGAATTTACCAAAGGAAACCCGAATAACAAGAAGCTGTATGAGCAAGACCTATAAAGGAAAAAAAAAATCCAGGTAATTCACAAATTCAGATTCACCACTATTCACCAAATAAGTATGGAATGAGCAAGTCTTTCAGTCACAACATGCTCCCAAATACCCTCACTCTAGTGAAATAAGCTTGCTTAAAAAAGTCCTCTTTCAATTATATGTAGTCCAAACAGACATCTCTAAATTCTGAACTTCCCTAAAACTATAGAGTCTCTCTTTCCTTTGTGGCATATGTAGAAGGAAAGTTCTAGCAGTTCTTCAAACTCTCATGATGAAGCATACTGTATTAATGAGAGCTGGGGGTTTTGCTCTTTTTTATTCCATCTTGTACTGTTGAATGCTGGAACCAGAAAAAAATCTGTAAGCAAAAAAAAGAAAGATGATTGTTATTTCAGAGATTCATCTATGTTAGATTTTTATTTGGTACTAGTTCTTATGGGTTATATCCTTCTGTTTCCTTTACATTGATAGATGTTGAGTTCCCCACGCAGTCTAGAGAGATTGACTATCTGACTCCTGTTTTAAGTGTGATATAAGCAAAATATATTATTTCGATTTCTGGTGATTCTGTGGAACAGATTTTCCTGTTTCCAGGACTTGCATGCCTCCAGAGTCTCCTGTGATGCCAGGGAATGGAAGACCTGATTTTCGTCAGGTCTATAGGAAGGCAGTTATGCAGGTGATTAATGATTACCTGCTCCACCAGCACCATTCACTGGCGGACGCACTCCACTAACTTAACTTTGGATTTTTCTGGCAGCACCATTTGTAACAAGTTAACGTTTGTACTGGGTATGCAACCTTCACATTATATTCAGTCTAAAAGGAAAAGGTGGCTTGGTCCTAGCCTTAGTGGAAATTTTCAGTTCTGTTACAGGTTCAGAGAAGTTTGCAGAGTTTCCTTGCTCAGGGTAAAACCGAGATTCTCTGTTCTTCTCGTAAATCAGCCATTACTCTGTACTATACCTTTTTATTTTTTACCACTTTGATTATGATTATTTCCTTTTAACTCTCTAAATTATTTGTTCTCTGTCTCCTCTCCTTTTCTATTTGTGATTTGTCATTAATGTCTGCAGAACATCCACTGAGATCCTAGCTAGTTCTTATACTAGATCCACTGCATTTCTGCTGAGGAAGAGAGTTTTCTGTTCAGCGGGAAAATTGGAAAGCTAATAAAAATAGTAAAGAATAAGAACTACTTTGTCAAAAGCCCCAGCAACACCAAGACTGTCAGATCTGAACTATTCAACTAGTAGTTCCCCACCTGCACGTTTCCTCCCCCTCCTTTTTTCTAAGTTCAGGTAATTTTTGAGTAACCATTTTACTCCAAAATTAGAAGATAATTTTTCCTTTTAAAAGCCACTGAAATAAAAGTTGCACACTTTTTGCAAAGGAGATTTTATGGTCACAATATTTTGACTGTGAAAGTTGCCTTCTGTACTGTCATTAAAACTTTAAATATGCCTATCTCATTTGGCAGTTTTACCGTTTCCATCTCAAAAATTAAATAGATTAATACTCACAATTACCGTGACTTAACAATTAAAAAAGAAAATAATATTATATATTTTAAGTTTTGGCAACAAAGCTATTGAGACAACATTTTTTCTCAGTTCCAGGGTAGAAATGACAGTTCGTCTTGTCACACAAAAGAGAATGTGAGCACAATATAACAGAATTTGATGTTTTCTCTATTCACGTAAATTGTTCAAGACACAAGTTTTAACCCTACAGCAAAAGTCTTAGACAACAGGACTTGATGATGGATTTTCTACATCCTCTGAGCTTAGTCTGGTCTCATGGTTCTTTAGTGGATAAGCCTTTCTTTACCATTGAAGAGGCTGAGAAAATTCAAGAAAAAAGAATGACTGAAAGCAGTGTGGATTGGGAAAACAATTTTCTATCAGTTTCAATCTCAAACTTCTTTGCTCATGTAAGATTTATCTTCATAGTGATTATCAGCAGTGTCCAAAGAAGTAGAGAAAGGGTATGTTATTATCTTTTTATTTAGGAACTTTAAAATTGTGAAGAAGGTAATAGTGTATTATGTATTTCCTTAGGGGAAAACCAGACATGGCATTGGGGAAAACACTTTCAGAAGATAAATGAATGGACTTTATATTTTAGTCAGTGGCCTTATAGAGGAAGGTAGCAAAAAATCATTGCATGTGACAGAATTGAACCGTGAAGAACACTGTTTTGAGGATGTAATGTTTAAGGTAGGCGACATGTTGAGAAAATGGAGGTTGCTATAGTAGTCCTGAAGCTTGATGTGGGTGCACTCATTAGATGCTAGTGGCAACAGTTTCAGGAGAGATTACAGGCTCAAAGCCTCGCTGAAGAGATGTGTGAGGAAAGACTATTTTCAGTCAGAAGAAACATGCAAATGTGTTGACATGCAAATTGTGTTTCACTTTCCTTTTGTCTCTTAGCAGAAATAAAGCGGGTTTTTTTGCTAACTTGAATTCTGAATATTTTGTGATAACAAGTTATTTAGTGCTTCCGTCTTAGATTTTGTTCCATTTTGTCCTTTTTTTTTTTTCTTTCTAAACCCTGAATAAAAGACACAGGAACAATTGCAAATGTAAGGTTTCAAACAATAGAGAATAAGAATTTAGTTTTTAAGCCACATTTTAATGGGTGAGAATGGTTCTGTCATGTTCAATATGTGCTATATCCGGTGACAGAAAAGTTCTTCATAATCTCATATTATTTTATTGATATCAAATACTTAACTTTTCATACTAAAATGACAGTTGGAGAGAGATAAAATGTCAGGGAAAATAACAAGACTTTATGTTGTGAATTAAGTCAAATGAATATATGTATGGCTACACTTATAGCACCCTTTTAAAACAATCTAAAATTTTGCAGAATTCTTTTCCTTGTATTTATATGGTTTTCCCCCACTGGACACAGTGCTCTGTGAACAGAGTTCAGATTCTTCTAATATTTATGCAGAATTCAAAAGCAGCCAGGGGGCCTTGGGATCCCCTTATTTGAGATACCTTATTCATGAAAATTAAAAATGACTGTTTGGCCTAGGGCTTTGGCAAACTCTTAAAAAAGACCAAAACAAAACATAAAAATAAAGAGAAATTCCTTTCAAAGGAGGGCATTCATGCTTAATGTTAAACAGATACTCAGCATGCCAGGTTTAATGCAAAAACTGACAAGAATGCTGATGTACAGGAACAAGCACTGTATAAATGTCTCTGCATGAAATAGAAAAAAAAAAGATTGTAAGAAGATAAATATTCATTTTAGTCCTTGTGCTGTATGCAATAGGGAGAGAAGGAGATGTGAGCATCGGCATCATTGTTTTCACAGGTGTTCAGAAGCACTGGACAAGAACCAAAGTGTCAAGTAGTTACAGTAGAAGTTACTCAGACTTCTGGGCTCATTTCTGGTTAGCACATGGGCAGATGAGGGCGATTGGTGTGCCTGGAGAGGGGTGAACTTGTGTATCATTCTGAACTGTCAGCAAGGACTACACTCTGCTCTCTCATGTTTAGCCTTAACATCTGTCACTAGATGGGAACAAGCTGACATTTACGTAGCAGTGCTTTTCCACTAATGCAGCCGCAGGCTTGGCTGTGCCCCCTTTGCAGCTTATCTTTTTTTATCTCGTGTTTATACAAGAAACGCTCAGCACCTCTGATGTGTAGGATTAAACCCTTAAAGCTGGCAGATTATATTTATAAAATATAACTTCTGCAAAGCAGGATATTTGGTCTGTGGCAAGCTTATCCGACCATCTTTAGTAAATTCATGTATATCCATGTAGGAACCTTCAGATGAATGTGTCTGTAGGGGTTATCTTCAGAGATGGGCGACAAACACAACCTCACATGTTCTGTATTTCACAACACAGAAATGATTCAATGAGTTAAATGTGAGTGACAGTAGAACTGAGAATTACAGTGTGCATGTCCTACATTTCATCCATAGAAGAAAGCAAACATAGCACAGGACATAGGAGAAACGTATTTGCTAAGCAGTAGATGGAATATCACTTTTGATCTCTCTCCATTACTCTTTGTACTATTCACGCGTATCAGTGACTGACATGCCTGTACCTCCTGAGTCTGAAGTCCATAGATAACTTTGTTTCAATACCTGTATCTTTAGATTTTATTTTAAAAATTTAGTGTGATCTTTTTTGGAGGGGTGGGGCTCTGATCAGGTATGTTGTGTAGGCTGTACTTTGTCCATTGCAAGTAACTTCTAAGTAATGTGTTGAGAAAAGAAAAAAAATAGAAAACAAAAATCCTTTGGGCTTGAAAATTGTAAAACTTTACTGACAAGGTCAATGCTACTGATTTTGGGTTCTGTCCAGCTCCTGGTGAAGCACTCTCATGGGCTGAGGTCAGAGCACCCAGGGTGTTTATTACTAATGTTTTATCTGTGAGTTAAATTGAGACATGGCAGTGATTTTATAACAGAAAATTTAAAAAGAAGGAGATCCTAAGTAACTATGATCCAAGTAGTTACAATCCAAGTTCCCGATTTGCACATCCTGTGCATATTAGGGTCCCACTCTTTTGCAGTCCTAAAGTTAAGCAGATTTTAAAGAGGTAGCAGTTCCCGTTAAAAAACTCCTAGTAAGAAAAGAATTTACCACTGACGGGACAACTAACAGACACCATGGAAACATTATCACTGAATGCTCTTAATGTTAATTCACAAAAAAAAATAAAGCTGATTTAAAGATTAATTTAAAGATTTAAAGAGTGAAGTCTTGCAAGGTAAAGAGAATTTGATTTTTTTTTTAAACTGATGGGTTTATATTCCTGTGAAATCTCCTAAAGAAAAGAGAAATGATAGAATTAAAATTAAAATTCTACCTTCCAGCCTTAGTGCAGTTTCCATTCATGTCTCAGAAAGATTGATTTCAGCATTCCAATGTGTTCCTAGTTAGAACTAGTATCCAAGTAAAATCCTCCACAAATGGAGTTACCAGTGTAGCTCCCAACCGAGTAAACTATGTGTTTTTGGCTTGATCATCCCTAGCTGTTGTTTGACTTCTTTTTAAAAAGAAGTTGCCTGCTGAAGAACTGCATGAGCAGTGTAATTAAAAGCTCATCAGTAAAACCTATAGTATCAGGTTCCAGAAAAAACTAGCTTCTGGAGCAAGACTGAAGTGCGCATACTCCTACGCACTTAGTTTAAAAACCGTGTGGCTTTTTTTCCCCTCGAATAGTAAAACCAGTGTAGCTTTTCTGTTTGTAGTTGATAAAACTGATAAGACAGCAATTGTTTTCCTAACTGCAGATCATATTTGGATCAAATTTGATATTAGGAGCATTTCAATAACGAGAAGTTTGAGCTTGCACAATATATAATTATGCCTGTAGCAGGACGATTGTCACTACATTAGGCACACTTTCCTCACCACAGGATAAGCATGCAGGAAGAGGACATTGTGTTCTGTTTGCCTGAAATACCATCATTTTTATACAAAACACTGCTGTTATTAAGCCAATAACCTTGAATATCTGCAGATGACTGATTTAATTATCTAGTTACAGGGTCAAGACTAGCATGTTTGGAAATGACTTTGTTATCTCTTGTGTTCTTTAGTCCCTACCTTTCTAGTGATAGGCTAACTGAACGGGGATTCAGAAAATGAGATTCAGCTGAAAATCCTGGCCAGTAAATTCTCTGGGAAAATCTGCTACCTCTGAATAAAATAGCATCCCTTCAAACATGGTTGGAGCTGGGCGTATAATAAGCTGCTGCCTGATGGTTGCCTTGTGCTTTTCATAGAATTTCCAAGTGGCCGGAGAAGTCAGTCAGAAAAATGGTCATGTAATGTTTCAAATTCACAGCCTAATTTCCACGCTGTTGGCAAGACTGCATAAAAGCAGAATACTGACTGAGGTCCAAATCTTGCAAAAAGTGCTGAGTCCTGGACACTGCTGAGTCCTAAAATTTTGAATTCCTATATGTACATTTCCCCCTTTTTGCCATGTGTGAAATTCATTTTACAGCAAATACTTCTCTTTGACAACTTGTTGCTCCCATCTTCTTCCTTGAAATCTGTCCATATTCTCTCTCTCCAAATACTCACCATTATGTCTGCCCTTATTTTATTTAAATAATTCCCTGGCACGTGACAGGGTTAAATTAATTTCTGAAAAGGAAGAAATTTAACCCATGCTGTAGTATTAGCAATCACAGATATTTGGAAGCTCTGTGATGAAATAGTCTGGACGTCTACATAATTTCAAATACAGAAAATTCTTTAAAAGTATATGCATTAGTTTGTACAGTGTAAATTTTATCAGAAAAAATCTATAAAAAGCTGTCATGATTTGAATTTACTCATGCTGCTTGAAAGGGAATGTTTTCCTTTGTATGTATGATACGAACATCTCGTGTTAATTCTTCCCCTTATGTATAAAAAAGGCCTATAAAGACTATTTTAAAGATGACTTAAGTTTCACATGCATGATAGGGATAATTACTTGCTGATTGATATTTGACATGCCTCCTGAAGCTAATACTCAGCAGGTGTCTTGTTTGCACTTGAGAAAATGACACAGTGTAAGGACATGTGTAAATCCTGTGTCAACGGCAATTATTCATAACTAGGTCAGTCTATTATAGATGTCTAATGAGACTTTCATGTAGCTTTTAATTTTAAACTAAGTTATCTTAAAAAATCCTAATTGTGTGATTCACATGCATACAAAATTCACAAAATTATTAATTTATGAAAACACCTAATTTCCCTGTTTAAAATCTTAACATTTAGCCTACATAATTAAAATCTTCTGAACTAGTGTGATTAATTAATTAGCACGCATTAGAAGAGAGTTGCAAATATTTCTAAGTAATTTGTATATCATAAATAATAGAAAACACTGTAAATACTGCAGCACAGTGTATTGTGCGTAGGCAACTGTTTCTTTCAGTCCTCTTTTTTTTTGAGTAACGTCTCTTCCTATGCCATTTGCTTTGCTAAACAGAGGAGCAGGGAGTGGCTGGTAGCTATTTTACAGATTGTCCCGAATTCTCATGGTGAATTTGAGAGAGGTCCCCAGATCTATTTTGAGCAGCACTAGACTTAAAGATAAGTGTCTATAACACTTTTTTTACCTCTTAAAAAAAAATTTTTTTTAATCGTTACAGGCATTACTTTTGTCTGGTTGTCATGAGTGTGAGTTTTCATGTTGGAAACAAGCTAGCCATCAAGTTTTGGTATCTTTTAAGCTCTTATCATTCTTTCTGCACAGGAAAAGCCACAGTTTTAGGAATTGTACTAACATGCTGAATTCCCTTCATAGCATCAGACACTTACTTAAGCATCAAGATATTCAGTGTCTTTGCCTCTCACGTGTTTCCAGTTCAGAACTAATCTTTCATCTGTATTTCCACTTGGCTGGACTGCTTTCTTTTCACCTGTCTTATAGACATTTCTGCTCTGGAAGCCTTTGCTTACGAGTTTCTGTCTCTGTCTAGCTGAAAACTCACCGTCTCTGCAGGTTATTTGTGACCCAGCATATCACTGAAAGAACCTAATACATTGCTCTGTAAGTACTTGTGCTCTGTTAATAAACATGTCATCATGAGTGTTCTTTAATGTCATCTCTTTTTAGTTTTTATGTTGTTCCTAGTGCTTAGGTTTTCTATATTAAGTAATTTAGTTGTACTTTCATTTCCTTCTTCAATTATACTTGCAAGAAAAAAGACACACTAAAAACGATAAGCAGTGCGAAGAGAAGAAAGCAGAAATAAAACTTGGGGATTTTTTATCATTTAAACTCTGTTAAGATACTTTAAAACATCACTAGGTGATTATTTTTGAAATAAGCTTCTTGCACTATTTTAGCTACAGAGGCTGCAAAAACTATCAGCAAATAAAAAAATAAAGTGATTAAGGAAACTCATTGTGTATTATGTCATATTCATATCCCGTGTTACTTAATTCTGGAGATGGAAGGACACAGATGTCTCAATCAGTTATGTTTGCATTTATTTTAAAAAAATTGCTAAACAGCAGATGGGGGAGACCTGCTGCTTTTGAAATATACTGAGCAAGAAGTGATGTGTTGAAAGTGTTTCTGGCTTAGTCTGACAGCTGCACTGTGATTTAGAGTCTGATCCTGCATTATGACCTCAAGCAAAACTCTGTGCATGTCAATGGGAGTCTTATTTCTCTAAGAACTGCAATAGCTGACTCTCAGCTATATGACAAAATTATGTTGTATTCTGGATCCATCAATATTAATACAAGATTTGCACATTTCAGAGCAGCTCTGTACCTATATTTGCTAGAAAAGGCTTTTCAGAATATAAGTCTTTCTACTCTTGCGCTTGTAAGAAAACAATAGATTTTATGGTGTGTTCAGCTAAACAAATTCTAGAATGGGAGATTGAAGGGGAGAATGCATAAATAAATAAAATAAACACTCCTCATTGCACAATACTTGAGGCATTGCTGCCTCTATCTCTATGGTCAGAATCATGGCAACATCAGAGGAAAATGGGATATGTCTGCAGTGATGTTCTCCACCTTTCTGCATTTTTCGTGCCTTCCGTTATTTGTTTCAACACCACTGGGCAAATTTTAAGATTCTTGCCTTCCATCTTTATCTTGCCCATGGCCTAGCTGTGAAATGTATGCTAACGTTTGTGATGGTTCATATTTATTATTACAATGATAAAAATGTTGGGGTCTCTCCAGGCACAAGATTAAGGCTATAAAGTGTTCTGTTTTGGAAAACTCTCACTAGAAATACAAACCAAACCAACCAAAATGGAAAATTTCCACCTGGTTCTGCTTATGCTGAATATTTTGGGTTTGAGGTTTTTTTTTTTGGTGAATTTTCTTTATTCACTTTACAATGTCTAAAATGGTTGTAATATAATCTCAGTCTACAATAACTGAAGAAAGAACAGACCCCTCTCCATTATGTCTCTCTCGGTGCACAGCTAGGTTAAGTGATCAGAGCATGCTTGAGATTTCTAGCAATCGGCCCAAGAATGAACTTGTATTCCATTAACAAACCCAAAATTTAAACCAGTCAGTTTCTCTTGCTTGTGTCAGGATCCCTTTTCGTTCTGAATTCTTTGGTGCAGATTTTTCCTCAGAGTTTCTGGGTAAATCTCCTGACTTTGGGCTTGTTTGTTTGTATTCCTTACATGGGTAATTTATTTATATGGCTGAGTTCTTAGTGGGACATCATTAAATTTTTCCAACTAATTTCAAAAACAAGAAGATAAATGGATATTTAGAAGTTTGGGTGAAAACTATTTGATTTGCCTCTTTTCTGTGAGCCTAACTCATGGAAGCAAATCTTGCAATATCCATGCTGAATTACTGAGTACAGTAAAGGCAGCCAAGGAGGGAGTTATGTTTCTCTCCTGGGACTGTTAGAGAGATCAGCCTCTTATGTAGATTTTATTACTATTATTGGATATTCTGTCTTACAGAAACAATAAAAGAAGTCCCTTAAAGTATAACAAAGGTAAAGGAAAAAATATTTGAGATTGATTTCTTGTCTCAGACAAGCATTTATTTCTCATTTATTTTTTTTTCTGTCACAAATAAGAAGGAAGGAAAATGTGAAGGTATAAAAGGGGGATACATGAATAGAAAAAAAAAAAACCAAAACCCAACCAATTTAAAATAAAATAGTGAACATCAAGGATAGTAAACAGTCAGCAGAAAGAAGGATTTTAGTGATAAGCCAGCAGTCTGGGCAAAGATAGGCTGGTTCAAGAGCATGGAAGTTTAAAATTGTAAACTTACTCTTACATGGAGGTGATGCTGTTCCTTTGTTAACTTTACGTATTTTATTAGCGTACATCAGGCCTGAATGGATAAAAGCACCAAACCACACTGCAATTAGAGAGATGTAATCACCATATTATTTATCAATTATTATTGGAAATTAAAGTACATACAAAGTTCTATGAAAGAAGCTGAAGGATGCTCGAAAGGTCCTACCTTCAGCTCTTGACTTCTACTGCCAGTGTACTTGGATACACGCAGAAACACACACACATAAACACACAGAAATCAACTTATATTTTGTTCTTACATTACGGACAAAACAGATAAAAAAAAATCTAGCAGCTAAGGCACTTATTTGGCTGCTTTAGATCAGCCAGAGATCCTGCCAACGTGTAGTTTTGACATGCATACTAACTTAACTCCCAGCTATTTTCATAAAGAAATTTACCATGGTTTGCAAATAACGATGCTTCTGTCTTCAGATTGTGAGGTCTGAAACAGCATATGTATGTATCTATGATTAAAATGCTATTCTGTTTTAGTTATTATGCTTTTCTATTACTTTTTCAATTTTAAATTTTGAATTTAAAATTTTGTGTTGTTGAACAAAAGTTTTGCAAATATAACTACTTTTTACCTCTTCCTGCACTTGTCAGAAAATATTTCTTTACATTCATTACTTTTGAATAATAAGCTATATGCAATCATTAGAAGAATAAACCTTTAGAAACACCTTTAGAAAATACATTACACTCAGTGTATGTGAGGATGTTACAAAAGATCATTAGGTAAGGGGAGTGTGCCTTCTCATGGACCATACGTCGCAAGCAAATTAATTAAATAGATCAATTCTGGCTTCTACACAGGCTGTACATCAAAAAGAAGTAATTTTTATCCTAAATGACAACTCATGTTAAATGTAAACCTTACTTTGTATAATACAGGAGTATAACATTCATTCACTTGGGTACTAGCAAAGCAGAGCAGCCCCTTCATGTTTGTGTGACAAAAAAAAATCACGTAGTTTAGCCAAAGACTCATGGGAGAAGTTACATATTTCCCTAATGACTGGCTTTAGGCTGATTACATGTTTTCTTGGCAAAATCTCTCATCAATATTTGATTCTAGGATACCAATGCAAAATTAACATGAAAATGGCTCTTTCTGTGTTTGAGAGTTATTTATTACCCCAATTCCTCTTCTTTATTTGCTATTGTGAAACACATATATCTCTCTTAAATTGCATATTTTTTGTGCTTACTCTTGGTTTTGCTCTTGGGACACTAGACATGAAATGGATTTAACATGGTGGGCCATAGCACTGATTAATAACAGTATACATCCTCTGATGTTGCATAAATGGCAGTTAGCCGGGTCAAATGTAGTTCCCCAAAGAAAAGGAGGAATTTTTTTCTGAGCTGATTAATAATATGCATCAGCTATTAAAACAAAAGTGTTGCAAAATAAATAATGTTAATAAAAAAATACTGTGACTCAAAAAATAAAAATCAAGACAGAGCAATATTCTCTTTCACACCTGTTAGGCACTACTTCTGTAGTAAGAGTCGAAACAAGAGCCTATGAACAGCCTGCTGTTTATACAAGCTCAACATCTTTCTGTGCTGAAAAGTAAAATTTTTTTAAAATGCTGCAATAGTACTGACAAAAGTATACCTTTCCTCTACACATAGTTATTGAAATAACTGAGTTCTGATACTGATCATGGATTCCCTCATATGGCAGTCACACCAGCCCTGACAAAGCCCCAGCAAAGCCCTCAGCAGGGCGGCCACCAGCTCACTTTTGATCTTTGCTTGGACTGGTTTCACGTCCTGCACGTGTGAGGCAGCGTGTATTTACTTTTCCTGAAATGGACTGTCATCATTCTCCTACTCTTAGACTGCGTCTTCCTGAGATTCCTCATGACATATCCAGCAGGGCTCAGCATCTGAGATTCTGAACTTTGGAAATCTTTGGCAATGATAGAAAAATACTTTTATGTTAAGAATTCAGTTAGCCATGGATGTTAGATAAAAGTTGCTCTGCATGCTGTATAATCTAATATTCTTCTGTATGTGACACAGGTAAATAAGTATTCTTCCAGATGTTACTTAATCTTCCTTTAAGGGTGCAAGAGCCTTGAGTTCTCTCTGTCTGTGTGTTTGTGTTTGCACATGAAAGAGAAGTGAGATAGAGGGAAAACATTAATCACCCAGTGCACGGCTTGTGATAGTGACTGTAAGTGGATACTGAAGAACATATGGACAGTACCGAAACATGGTAAAACATCCCCCAAATACTGTGGTAGTGTGGAGTTTGGATGATGAGAGACCCCGATGCTCAAAAAATGACTAAGACTGGCCTTGCTCCCTCTAGTGCAGCCCAGGGGAGGGGAGACTCGCCTGGCTATCACAGGATCCAGCTGAGGAGGGGTCCCTGTGTAGGCAGGACAGGCATGCTTTTGGTCAGCAAAAACAACAAGGTAACAGGCGCTGGTATGGTTCCTTATTTCTTAGAAAAGGCTGCCATATCTAATGACTAACAATTGCCTCATTACCTATGAAATGCATATTCAAGTTGCCGCCCTTGCCTATGGTAATGAAGATTACAGAGACCATGCTAAACATGTATGACTATGGCACTCACCTCTCCACACAAATCATACTATGTTTCACCTGGGGAGAGGATAAACCTCATAATTTTGGGGATAAAGGGATGGGGAAAATGATTGTTAAATTGGGAGAGAAGACCTCAATACTTGATGGACAAGTCAACAGTCTGCATTCTTTTCCTCTACCCCAGACAGGGATGCCTCTCTGGGTAAGCACCATACTTGCACACTCCGGTGAATGTTACCCTCAGATTGTTGTATTATTAATATTTCTGCTAGCAATATTAACCTTAATTAGTAGTTATTGCAGTTAGTGAATTTATCAACAGCAATCTTGAGTTGCTTCTGTTGCTCTTGATAAAGTACCGGATTTCGATTTTTATAAATCTGATCGATCAGTGCAAGACTTTGCTGGGGTGCTGATAAATGGATCAGTGAAAGTCCTGGGACTTTGACGGATAAATATCAAAACTGCATTCCTTCTAACATGACAAGTTGAATCTGGTGTCTAGAGTTGTTATCTGTATAGCTATATTTAACAGATCTTGAGAAACCTTTCTTCTGTGAGTGTCTGAAGACTTTCTGAGCATGCTGAGGTTTCACGCCTCCATAATTTCCCATGGAGATTAGAAAGTTCTGTATTATATTATTTGCTACATGAAAAGTACTCTTGTTTGTTTTAAACCCAGTGCCTAATAATTTCTTTGGCTACACTTTGCTTCCTCTGGTATGAAAAGTTATGAATAATTATTCCCTTTAAGTTCTTCACCTGGTTCTTGATTTTGTTGATTTCTGTCCATCGTTGTTATTAAAGATGCAAAAGCAGAGCAGATTTAAGAGTACCAGTGTTTCTCTTTTGCTCATTGTTCCTTTTTTAGTTTTTACAGCATCCATTTTCTCTTCACCATCACAGCGCATCACACTGGCAGACACTTTCAAAGAGCCATTCCAGATCTCTGTCTTGCATCCAGCACCCTCTCTTCTTTCTCTCCTCAACAATGACCTTTTTGAATGTAATTGGTTCTGTAGCCTTAGTTTCTTCGCCGCTAATTCCCCTTCAGCCTCTTTGTGCAGCCCTCCCGCAGTACCTATGAACGCTTTTACTGGCATTAGCAATCTTGGTTGCCTTAAAGCTCTGTAACCTCTTTTGTGTTCTCATCCTTCTCAATCTGCTGTCCTTAGTTGATCATAGCCTCTTACTGGCTCCCTGCTTCCTGAATTAATGCTGTCCTACTTCTTTAGTTCAGACTTCTTTATCGTCCTACTCAGTGGCTGTCTTAGCATCCCGGGAATTTGTGCCTCTGCATTCAAACTCATTCTAATCCTATCCATGGGCACGGTTAAACCCTAAGAGTCTTTCCCTGCCATACCACAAGATCTTGGTAGATCTGGTAGAAAAGAGGCTCACACATAAAGAATCTTGTCTCCGTGGATTATAGCCATAACATTTTCCCTGAATCATCAGCTTTGTTTGGCCTTGTTCATTTTCACTTCAAAACATTTCATAGGCCTATGCTTGGCCTACATCACAGCCTCACTGTAAACTACTCAGTATATGACCTCTGCCCATTTCTATGAACCTATGTGATAAAATCCAGTGCTATGCTGCATGCACACTGCTATTAAAAATATTTAATGCATGATTTGTCTTGACGATTTATCTTAAGTACTGGTTCCTTATTTGCAAAAGTGAACATTTTATTTAGGCTAATAGCTTAAATGTTAATATTTACTTCTAGACTGCTTTTGTGGTGACTCTAAGAGATACTTATAGCTGGTTGTGTAGAACAAATCACAGTGAAGTAGCACAAAATTCATATGTGTATAGCAAAGGCATGTTTGTTGGTGTGCTGATGGGTAAAGCAACATTTTTTAGCAGAACTTCAGATACATAGAGAAATGTATTTGTGAGGTCTTTTAATCATAAAAATATCATCTTAGTGTGCAGAATTTAGCATGTAGTTCATAAGTAAACACAAACTTATTTTTCCCCTTGAAATATAAAGTGCTATTCAAAAACTTAAATAGCTTCCTTTGGTAACTTGGAATTTAAATGAAAATTTTATCAAAAGGTTAGCAGAATATGTTTAAAAATATCTGCTCAGAGACCTCAGGAAATTACTTTTTCCTGTGGCTCTGATTAAATATTTCATGACAGAACATGCTTATTTATTTGCGTTCACTATGTCAAGATAAACTAAAGCAAACAACCCCCTCGTTTTATAGTAAATGTGCTTATTTTGAATATGGTCCCCATCAAAACCAGAAGGCCTGACCTAGGCAGACTGCTAAGTCTGCAAAGTGAATGTTGTCTCATGTTGAAAATGAACACACAGGAACATTCCTCACTAAGCTGGTTTGTTAATTTAACACTTGAAAAAATACATCGAAGACCACAGGCAATATGTTATACTGAAAGTGAGGGGAAGCATATCTAGCTTTAGAGCTTCATGTTGGTGGAGCATCAATGGCAGATAACAGAAGATGTGGTCTTTTCTGTTTTCACAATTAATAATATTTTAATAATTTTTAATAATTCTAACACCCTTCCTTTCTCTGGAATAGTTGTGATATTTCTTCTTCTCATGAGTATTTTAGATTACAAGATTTCTTGTGATTGCACATTGATAAACAAAGCTGACTACGGGCCTGGGTCCGTTCCGGCAGTTGCTCTGTGACTGTCGTGGGCAACATCCCTCTTTTCACAGCATTTTTTCACCACTGCTGTCTTCTTCCTCTCCACCCACCACAACACTTCCACAACATAAAGTAAAAAAAACCCCAAACACAATAATACAGTAGCTTCTTTCTTTGGTCAAAGATTTTTTACTTGGTTCATGATACGTTATATTTGTCTGGATTGAGAGATATTCCTTCCTCAAATTAATGTGAAAAGATACATATCTCCAGCCCTTGCTTCTAGGATGTCCTGTCTGATTCAGTCTTAATTCTTTGAGTATCTCAGCGAAGATCTTTCCTACCTTTATCTTCAAATAGCAAACTCATTTCACCATTTTTTTCTGCTATTCCAAGCAGCTAATTTTGCATAAGCTATAGCAGAACCTCCTGGCAAAGGATCATCGCTTGATAAGAAATGTACAGGTAGATAATGAGGTGTATATATATATATAATGTATAGATAGATAATAGATAACAAATCTTTACACTTTGACATCAGAAAACATTAGCAAGTTTTACTATTATTTCTGTAAAATGTCTGTTTCTTAACACGTTTTAGTCTGTAGATAATTTTTTTTTCATACGCCTGAGGCATAACAGAGCAGAAATATTTTCATCTTGAAGAAAGTTACAAATCCTTCATTCGTTTGGTGGACAAAGGCCACGGTAGAATACCTGCAAATTCCATTAAAAACGAGCTTGAAATGTCAAGTTTTCTTCAATTTTCTGAAAGACGCAAATCTTATTTGTTATATTATTGCTGGTTATCGTCATTTTTGTTTGTGAACCTAACATATATTGACCTCTATATTGTGCAGCCATATTCTGAAAGAAAAACTGTCTTACAGATCCAGAAATACATTGCCTGATGCTACTGAGATGCAAATAATTCTATGCCTTTTTTATGAAGCTACATGAAATCACTTCTTTTCATAGCTGCTTGTATAGAGGGACCAGTTCTAGCTATTGGTTAGGGTAATTGAGATTACCAGTTACAGCTTCCTTCTCTTAACTTCCTAAATCGTCAATAAAATACTAAGAGAAAGCAATTAATAACCCTTACCAATTTTCACAGGAAGCAATTATTACTGGCAAATAACAAATGTTTCACATTTACAGATTTGCAGGTTTTTTGGCACATGCAGCTTCCTGGAAGTTTAAAGGCATTCTCTGCCTGCCTTTAAGTATACAAGCAAAAAGTTTCTCCAAGTGTTTGAGATTTGGAAAAACGAAGGACTTTAGCCTGAATTCTGATCTTGTACTGCTCGCTGTGGACTTAAATAGACATCTGCCTGTTTACAAAGGGTGACCCATGAAATGGGATGACTGATTCAGTTACGATTTATAGAAATAGTATAGAAGTTGGTGGAAGAAGAAAATTTTCTTTTAAAATTTCATAGATATTGTTCCTTTTCAGCAAATGAATTTGCTCTTCCTCTAGTGGAATTCATTGCATTTCTACATTATTATCCATAAATAAATATTTCTCTTTTAATTTTTTGTGACCTTACTAAGTATTTATTAAAGTTTTTCTTTTTTTACAGATGACAATTAAATGTTTTCTAAATCTTTGCAGCTGGTAATTAAAGAAAACATATGTCATGAAATGGAATATTAAGTCCCAAAATAATGATAAACAATAAAACTGTGCACAGTGCTATTAAAGACAGCAATTTTTAATTTCTTTTTTCTTGTGTGTCTTTATGGTCATGTTCATAGAAGTGAAGTAATGGATTAATGGACATAAAAAGTTGAACAAGTGTTTAAAAATCAAAGCTAAGCAGAAAAAAAGATAAAGTTGTTTTACTGAAGTTAATAAACCTCACATTCTGAGACAAATATCCTCAAGCCATTTGTTTAAACAAGCATTAAGTTTAGCAGTACTACACCATAACATGATACTCCAGATTAAACTTTTGCATCTCAAGTGACCTTTATAGCAGTTTTACAGTTCATAAATTCTTTACAATAGTGCTCTGTGGAGTAGTATTAATAAATCTTGATTGTGCTGTAAATGTTATAGCACATACTTGAAATGGCATTTCCAGTCCTAACAAACACAAGTGTGGAATGATTCCCCTATTCCATATGGAGTTGTTTGCTTCAATATTCATGAAATACTGGAGAATATTCCAGTAATGAGGGGGAAATGCCACAAGTAACCCAGTCCTGCTGGATAACAAAAACATGACTGATAAATATATTTATCAAAGTGGATGGAAAGCTTACCAACTCCTCATATACCGATAGGAAAATCTTCTTCAGTCTGCAGCACTTCTACAGTACTCCAGGATAGGTAGATAAAGACAGGATTATGTTTTCCATTTTCTGTTTTGTTTCAAGACTTGATTTCTTGGCAAAGCGTCAGATCTATAGAACCGTAAACTGTGTGGTCTGTTTCATTCTCCCCAATACACTGGGATAAGTACTCCTAGTTAAAGTATGTCTGCTTAATCTCATTTATCTGTTTTACATGAGTCTTTATTTTCTGAAAAAAAAAATTGTAAGCACTTTAATGTGTTAAATCACCTGTTTTAATATGATTTTTTTTTCCCAGCTCCATATCATTCATCCTTTAGTCAAGCTATTTCCTTATTGACTACTTAACATTTTCTTATATTGTATTTTTATTTGATGAAGATATCATGACCCTGGAGCCGTCATTTGGGACAATGAGATCCTCTATCTTAACAACTTCCTTATCTTAAAGGGTTCATATATGAATGTTTTCTTATTCTTGTATACATAATATTCTTGTTTACATCTTTGAGCCTTTTCCATTGCTCATCATTTTCACAATTTGCTTTAATTTTCTTGATCTCAACCCAATTTTTATCTTCATTGTGTTTTTGTCTTTTCTCCCCAGAAATGGAAATATAAATCATGTCTGTCTTTTCTCCCTCATATAGTCTATTAAAGGTGTTTCTACTCAGATAAATTTAAGCATTTGAAATAAAAGTTTTCAAACTTTACTTTCTCTGTAGATGTTGCCACTGAAAATAAGTTAGGCTTGAAAAAAACCCTCCACATTTCCATGAATGTTAAATTATGGATTAGAAGTCAGAGCTCTAAGCCTTTACTCATTTTTAAGGATCTTATTCATGAAAAATGCACAAGTTAATGATGAATTAGTTAAAAGATAACTACTGCCATGTATGTTCTGTTCTTTTCCTAAAATAAGCAAAACCTACAATGTCTACAAAGCCGTCTCTTTTCCCAGAGAGTTTGAGAGTGTAATTACTGATGTATTAATTTGCTTATAAACAATAAAAAATATATATAATTCTTTACAATGAGTATTGAGTAGACACATACAATCAAACTGAAATAATAAATGTTAAGGTCTGATATAAATTAATACAGAAAATCCATAAGAGAAAAATTATTATAAGTGGTCCTATAAGAAAATGTATAATGTTGTATTGATGAATCTGGGTTACAGACCCATTATTAGTGTTAAGAGATATTGTTTCCTAGCAGTAGTTAAATGTTGATCTGCAAAGACAGTTTAATAATGAATGACAGATTACAAAAATGGTCTATTCCTCCTGAGGATGGAAATATGCAGATCAAGGGATCTGTTTGAGCAATTTAAAGAAGACAGAGGTTAATAGTCTCTATAATTGCCAGAACCTGTGATGAGTACTTAAAGCAAATGTCAACTGCTGCAACATATGGTATCTATGAATTACACCATTGTATTAGGAGTCAGAGTTGATTTAGTATATTGTTCCAATGATTTTTTCCTATAAGTATAGAATTTAATTTTTTTTTCCTTCTGCTTTGACACTCTACCATTAACAGCTAAAGTCATCTGAAAGATTTGTGAACACAGAGGGCTGAACATGACGTTTAGCAAAGATAATATGATCAATCTATGCTTGTTTTCTAGATGGATTTACATTTTTTTTTGAGATCCTTAGGGGATCTTTGATATTTGAAAGTTTCTGGTGCCGCATTTTTGCCCTTAGGTTATGTTACGTAGAATTTTTAAGTGTATAAACCTTAGAATTACCTATATTAAACATGATATTGTAATAAATGCCAATGCATTGGTCTTAAGCATCTGATTTATAGTTTCTGAGATAAGGATTTTCTTGACATTGGAAGTTAGATGAAACTTTTAAACTCTTTCAACCTTTTTTGTGTTTATTATTTAGATGACAGTGGTTCAGGGAAAGCACAGTTGAGACTGGATTCCGAACATGCTAAGAATTGTAGGAAAAAGTAGTGAAACAGGTGAGGCAGCTAGGAATGGAGGTATGAAGAAGCAAATATTTTTGCATGAAGGAAAAGTATCACTTGAGCTTTCTCTTTAATCAGGGTGAAAACTAGCTAAGTAGAGACTAACTGTTATACCAACACAGTGATCAAGCTTGTTGGCCAAAACCACTCCAGAGCCCAGACTCTGAGATGTATAGCCTTGTGCAAATTAGCAATTTCCTTTTATATCTTAATTATTAAAATATTAACGAATGGTGCAATCCTTTTCTTTCAACACTGAGTAGTGCTGATTGTAAGTTAGAGAACCTCATCATGCTCTGTTTCCCTGATTCATTCATTTCTCCTCATCACATGTTTTCCTCTATTTTATCCTTTCCTGTCATCTTTGTGTATTCTTTCTCTGCAGACTCCATGGTGTCTAATCTCTCTGTCCCTGCATTCTTTCAGTTAGTTGCTAGAACTGTAAGGATTGATGTGTGAGAGTTGAAAGAACTTAAGTGTAGGAAATTCTGAGGCTCATAAGAATTGTCTCCTTCACAGGAACTGAAATGTTTACATATTGCTGCTACTAAAACTGGAAAACCCACACAGTGTTGATTCTCTTTAAGCACTTCAAGTTTAAAGTTGTTTAGTTTTCCATAAAAGAAGTAAGACTGGACCACCCTTCTTGCTTAGCCAAAGCAACTTCTGTGCATAAATCTGACAGACTTTAGAACAGAAGTTATTCTTCAGAGAAGTTACGTTGTGGACTCAAACAAAAACAGATTCTAAATTAGGAAATGTTTCTGTGAGCTTTCAGTATATAATGCAAAATCAGGACAATTCATAAACCTGATGTTACATTTTTTTAGTCTGTGCCATACCCTAGCTCATCATAAAAAACGCCAGCCAGACCCTAGTAACATTTTGCGAATGCTACATTCTGTTATAATCTACTCAGTGGAAAAAGATACGACTAAGAACAAGATATCTGGGACAAAACCACTGCAAAAATTGACACTTTTATATGTAAGAAGTCATACTAGATTTCCTAGTAAGAAAATGTCCAGATTTTATATCCCTTCTAAGCCATATTCCTACTAAGAAATAAATTCAACTTGCAATACAAACCTTAGCCTTGCAATATAAACCCTAATGCTCAGTGGCAGTATCAAAAATATGAATAATTTCAAGAGCTATCGATAACAAGCATAGGCCTCTGAAATACATTTTCTGACAGAAAGAAGCAAAATACTTGATTTGTTTTGAAAGATCTCTTTTTTGGTGCAAATCTACTGAGATTGTGTTGGAAAGTGGTGTCAGTTTCCTGTCATTTCTTTGACTGTAAAAGGTACTCAGGAGAGCTTGGCTATACTCAAAATCAGATGAACAATTCTTGCTACTTGTGGTTATGAGCCATTTCTAAAATCATCTCTGAATTAGGAACACCCATTAAAATATAAATTTGGAGATGTTGATGTCACTAGTATTGTTCTTTGTGAATATCTTTTGCACAGAAAAGCAAAACTCGAGTAGTATTGAGTAGTTTTCTATGAAAAACCATGCTGACTGAACACCACCCACAGACTGGATAACATCCAGTTAAGTTATGCTCTTCTCATTTATAACCATCACTCATAGAACATACATTCTAAAACACATGCAAAGATTTGTAGCAAAACTAGATCATCTAGAATAATACGTATTAGGCTTAAATATAAGCTTTCCTGAGCCTGAGTGACAGTCTGTTTTTACTGCTTAATAATGCAGAACCTGAAATGCGCAGAGTGGCAGATTTTACCTGCTAATAATAAATAAATGTTTACTTCATATGGAAAAATATTTTTGAACAGGCTGTTATGAACTTATTTATCATATTAGTAAAAGAAATTGGTTTAATCTGCCACCAACAGCAAAATAGCTCAAGGAAGAGTCATCCAAGTGTTGATATAGAATTGTACCCAAACACTATGAAAATAGCTTTCTGAAAAATAATGACAACGCCAATAAAAGAAGAAGGAAGAATCCAGCTGAAGTCCAGTTTCCTACTTTTTGCCTCTGTCTTGTAAACAGGATTCAGCATCATGGCCTTCCTTAAGAGACTATGTTTGGGGTTTTTTAAACAATTTTTGCTCTCCACATCCAGGACAGCTCTGTCATATTTACTCTAAGATATTCCCTTGGGTTATTTATGATTCAGGGTCCTACAGAGCACAACATTTAGACATTGTTGCCCTGCATCAGACAGGTGAACATCCAGCAGTAAGTTGTTCTATTTTTTATTCCTTCTAAATTATCTGTTGCCTATGTGTTTCAGTCATCATTTATCTATTCCTATTCAAACGAAATGGGAAGCTATGCTAACCCCAAAGTCAAAAAGATTTGTCCAGGGAGAATGAGGAATTAAGATATATTGTTATATCAAATAAATAAATTTATTTTAAAAACCCAAAAAGCTAGATAAGAAGTCAGAAGTAAGAAGTAGGGAAGGATAATTTGATACTCTTGCTTCTAATAAAGTAAAGTGAAATTCAAAGCAAAACATGAATGACTAATTTAGAGATACTTAAATATATAACCTACAAATATGATAACTTGTGTAAACCAAAGTTACAGGCATTTCAATGTTTCTCTTACAAGTAGTATTTTAGGCCTCAGTACTGCTGAAGAAGGTCATCCAGCCCAACATATAGACCCAAATTGTTTTTCAATTTATGCTTTTGCTTTCCGACACGTAAGCTGTGACAGAACAGTGAGGTGAATGCACAGTAGTGTATGATGGATAAAGGAAGAGTTAGTAAAGTAAAAACCAAACCAAACAGACTAAAACAGTAAAAAAAAAAAAGAAAGAAAATAAAAATGGTGAAAAGTCAGTGAATTTTAAATACATGTTTTCTGACTTCTCCGTGGAATATGATTGGTAGAGCTCCTTTCATGTGAGGAGTATTGTACCCTGGAAAGCTAGGCCCTGACTCCTGCATTCCTGACTTAAACAAGGAGACAAACACCTATGAGCAGCAACAGAGAATTCAATCACATATGAGTAATTTTGTTTGTGTACAGATATTCTGCTAGAGACTGAGGTTACATAACTAGGAAATTTGCCCAGGTTTGACATGCATTCCAGAATGCGTTCTATATCCTTCACTGCATCATAAAATTTGCAAAAGCACACTGGAGCTCAACATAAATATTATATTGCTATATTTTAACTGGGCTCTCTGTATTCATTGTGACAAGGAGATAATGCAGTTTTCTGTGTGTGAAAACTGTTCCCGACTCAATCTCAAGTTTCCTTCTACTGCAACAGGTTTTCAAAACTTCATTCAGATTTCAGGTTCTGTGAGCTGAGTGTAACTTGTGCTTACTTCTCTTGCAATTTTTTTTTCTGAGCTGAAAAGCTAGCTGTGCTGAGAAAAACTTGCATCGTGTTAAACATGATAATGGTCTTCATATATATGAAAGATTGCTGCAGAGAGGAAAGGGATAAACTGCTTCCCATATCTGGAATGTGTGTGACAAGAAATAAATTAAAGCAAGGTAGATTAAAGCTGAAATACCTCGGAAGACTTTCTATCTTTAAGGACCATATTGCTCTGGGAGACTGTGGAAGCACCACGACTGGATGTTAGACAGTATCTGTCAAGCATGGACAAAGTGCACTTGATTTTGAACTGAGGAAAGAAATGGAGTAGATAATCTCCTAACATTCCTGCCAGCTGTGTTTTCTATTATTCTTGGTGACTAGACATTAGAAAGAAATCATGTGTGATTTATCTGTGTGCCAATGGATACACAAGTTTCTTTCTATTTCAGTGATTAATTGTTCTAATGCAGTTTCCCAAACTTTATACTACAGCTCATAAGACTTCTGCACAGCTAAAAAGTTGTTAAAATCTGACATCCAAACCCACTTTGAAACAACTTTCAACCAAAATGTTTATAGTAAAATTTTTGCAAGTTTTTCAAGCACATTAAATCATAAATACAGTTTGGGGGGTTAATTTTTTTGTGGATGTGTGCAATAAATCCCTCATTAGCATGTCAAATTCTAGTTTGTTTCCCTTCAGATTTGAGAAAAAATGTGTTAATTATTTATGAATGCTACCATTGCTGTAGATAATGATGTCTTAAGAGACTGATGATAACAGACATGTACAAGTACAGCAAAATACTATAGCTCATTTGTGACTGATTAGACAAGCTTGTTGACTTGAGATGGAATGAGAATAGGTTTTGCTGTAACATAGAGTATGCATGTGACAATGTCACTCTTTTTGTAATGTTTTAGAATTTTTCAAAGCCTTTGAGTTCTCTTTTTCTGATGCAAGAAAGCTTATTTTGTCATTGATCATTTGTAGAACTAGCATTACATCATAGCTCCTATGAAAGTAACCTACATTTAACTGGATAATTAATTTGCTAAAGGGAGGATTTGGTCCAGCAAGCAAATTAAACAAAGAGGGAAATCTAAGTAATTCAGGAAGGGAGGGAGGAAGGGAAGTGAGTAATAATTCCAATTTGCAAGGCAAATTCCTGGTAGATGACAACTGAAGGTCACAATAACCTTGCAGGTTATTGCATGTACAACCTTATATAATCAGAACATTGTTCTTGCTGTGAGCAGTGGACTCTCAAACAATGGGAATGTTCCACTTTTCTGCAAAGTCTTTTCATGAAAAATTCAAGGCAAGCTCATGCTTATGTTCTGTTAAGCTGTCTTTGTAATGTGGGGATACCAACACAAATATGGTTTTTGTCCAAATTCCGGTCTTCACTTTTATTTTAATCCTCTAGACTTGAGTATCCAGTACAAAATGAGTCTTTTATTACTGTGTGTTTATCCCTAGATCCTAGAATTTGGAAAATGTGATGCTGAACCACATTTATCTTAATTGTAATTGTTGCACTTAACTGAAAAAAAGATGTATTTCTGAAGAAATTTGTGTATTTCCACCAAAGGAAACTCCTGGGAGGTTGTAGTTGACTTGAGAAATGCCAGGATTGTACTATTTCTGTTTCTTATATCAGAATAATGTATTAATGCCTGCGAGATGCTCACACTGATATAGTCATAGGTTGTAGGAACTAGTAACATACCTTGCAAGCTCTGTCTCTCCTGTCTTAAAATCTAAAGATCCAGAACACACAATTTGATCTGTGACAAAAGATTGTTGTTCTGAAGATTTGTCAGGATCTTAGGAATTTAATCTTCCTCCAAAAATCATGTTACTGAAGTAATTATAGGACTTGAAAAGTGACACATTTTCTGCAATTTTCCTCTAATTGCTAATGAACTTAAACAATGGGGGAAAAATTTTAAATTTTCAGTTTTTTTTAGACAGTATTTCTTTTTCCACTGGGAAAATTAAGCATAAATGGTTAATTTGTGTTGATTAGGATGTATTTATATCAGCAAGACTACATAAAAGTGATGTAATTCAAATTTGAGCCAGTAAAATTGATCTAGTTATAAGTAATAATAATATTAAAACATTTCCCAGTACTTGCTATATTCTTATTTGGTCTAGAAGAACAACCTTTCTTCCACAAGATATTTACAATGATGTAAAAAAAAAAAAAAAAGACAAAATAGCTATGTATTTCTGATATTTACAGAATATCAGAAGAACATTCTAGAAAAACTGCGTTATTTCAGAAGTGAGCTTTAGGCATTTTGAATTGACTCTCACCCTCCCAAAATTCCCAAAATGATGACATTAACAGAGGCATAAACTTCAGAGGTAAGTCCTTTAGATTGGTGGCACCAGGAAAGCAATTCTCACACAACAAACTTTGAAGCAAGCAACATGTAGCCACTGATTTGTTTTTGAGTGTGACCTAAGGCTTCCAGGTAGCAGATGACAGGTATCCTTTCCCCATTGTCACTCCGGTAAACTAATTGCCTTAGTGTCTCCTGTGGTACAGATTTATGGCTGTAAGCCTGGCATTGTGTGTAGCAAACTAACTGTCCTTGGCTTTAAAAAATACAGCACCGCTGTAGCAACATGCTGGAGAAAGCAGACCTGAGGAACAGCACGGGACAATTATTTCTTTATCTTGCTTTATATTTCTGAAGAGCAGTGTAGCGCTTCCCTTTGAGAGACAAAAGATCAGCTCAGTGTTCAGCTTTTGCCAGACTCAGCCTGAGCTAGTTAGAGGCAGAGGAGAATTCTTTGGGAAGAAGGACTGTATCCACTTGATTTGTACTGATTTCACGTTGCTGGACTGAAAAAAAAAAAAACAAAAAAAAAAAAAAAAGAAAAAAGTAAACTACACTGAGCAATTAGTAATTAGCTGGTAATCCTCATCCAGCAAGGACTGTCTTGTTGCTGTCTAACAGGGAGAACGGTAAATAAGGAATCTGTGAAGATGCATTTCTACAAACTTTCCTGCAGCAAAAGGAATTACTCTGCCCTATATGACTTCCAAAACCAAATTTTTCCTTACATAAACTATTGGCTATTCTCCTTGCATGAACTTGCCTGAGTTTTCGAATGCTCAATTTTAAGTGTAACTTTTTTGCCTCTATGTAGTAACTTTTAATCCTAACAAAAAATGTACTCTTCTTTTATTATTCTCATTTTTATCCAATTGCAGAGAGAATGATCAGAAAAATCCAATGTCTGATAATGTGCTAAAAATCTTGAGGGCTTTCTTATGGTATTGAATGTCTTTGTAAAATAATTCTCTGATTGCATAGAGGAATGTGGGTCTGGGTAAATTATGTGAATAAAAGTGCCTGATGGATGTATGATAGTTATTCTTGCGGTCACCTTGAACAGGTTACAGTCCCAGTCCTTCTGTTTCTTCTTGTTGTTTTCTCAAGGAAAGAACTGAAGGGTGGATTTTGACTGCATGTACTGTATTGATAAATTAGACTTACCTAGTGTAACTATGAACCTGTCAGCCTGACAGAATTGCTGGATCGTAAAGACAGTTAGGCTCTGTAAAGTACTTGAAAATTGCAAATTACGAAGTATCAGAACAAGATGCTAATAGGTGTGAAATGGGATGGACATTAACACAATATCTGTTGGTGTTCAATGAACGCAGGAAAGCTTTTGCTGCCCAGCTGTGTGATGGGGCGGAATCGGGTCTGCTCTCTCTGTGTCTCTGCAGCCCCTGTCCTGCTGTGAGTTTATCCAAACGCTTTTCAAGTCAACCTTTCTTAAATCACAGAATCACAGAATGTCAAGGGTTGGAAGGGACCTCGAAAGATTATCTAGTCCAGTCCCCCTGCCAGAGCAGGATCACCTACAGTAGGTCACACAGGAACGTGTCCAGGCGGGTTTTGAATGTCTTCAGAGAAGGAGACTCCACAACCTCCCTGGGCAGCCTATGCCAGTGCTCTGTCACCCTCACAGTGAAAAAACCAGTTTTTTTCTAATGTTTTTGTGGAACCTCCTATGTTCCAGCTTGTATCCATTGCTCTTTGTCGTATCATTGGATATTGCTGAGAAGAGCCTGGCTCCATCCTCCTGACACTCACCCTTTACATATTTATAAACATTAACCATAATATAAACCTCCATATTTATAAACAGTAACCACTAATTATATAGCTGATATGGGGGAAGAAGAAAAAAAAAAAAGAGAAATCCTTAGTATTTCTACTCAAGTATCATTATGAAGTCAGAGCCTCTTTCACTAATCTTAAAAAATCCTGCCTATGGAGATGAAATCTTCCATCTTCCTTCCATTTTTCCAGGCAAATACCCTGTTTGAAGTAATTTCACACCAAATCTAAATGCTTTCTTTGTGCATCAGATTCTTCAGTCAGATAAAAAAATTACAGAGTAATTTTAACAAATATTTTTACACTTTTCACTAAGAAGATAGGTAAAAAGCCTTTGTTCTTCTCTGTTCTGATAATGGATAGATGTACCTTTCTCTATATGGCCATATAAAGAAAACAGGAATATGTTTTACATGTAGCCATTGTAGTGCTATACTATTCATCTAAGAAGATGAAGGTTTACATGGTTCTTGTTCCCGATTCCCAATTTTGTTGCCATCAAGCACTGAAAAGAAGACAAATAGACAAAAGAAAATGTGACACTTTTATATATTGGAAAAAATACATTTATTTACTCTCTGTGTCTATCTGTTCACTAAACAATCATCATTTATACCTAATTACGAAGCCTTTCCCCATTTGTGTATTACCTAAACTTTTTGCTTCATCTTTACTCGCAAGTCACATTTTCCAAAAATTTCCTAATTTTCCTTGAGTTTGATTATAGCTTCATGCCACAGTTTCTGCCTGATGAAGCATCAGTCAATTTCTCGCTTGTCCATAAAGCTGAGTACTTTGTCTAAGAGAATCAAATGAATACGATATGATCAGCTCTTAGGAAATCCAAAAAGCCGTTACCATCTAAATTTCTAGATATTTTAAAATTCAAAAAGTCAATTAAGGAAAAGAACAATATGTTTATTTGTGGGGATGGAAAACACTTTATATTATAATTTCCCATTGGGTTTTTAAAAATTTTTTTTTAATAGTTGATGTGTTTCCTTAGACATATTTTGGACATTACACACAAGTTTTAGAAAATATTTATGACTGGTCAGAGATCAGGAACTGATCAAGATTATACCTTATAAAGTTTTTGTCTTCAGGGAAATATCAGTTATTTTAATATTCTTTTTAAATTTTCTCTTCTCTGGTATACATTATTATTTCCTGGTTAAAACTGAATTTATTAAATATTTTGATCCAGAGAGCTTTTACATATTTTTTCATTTCTTTGTTTTCAGAAAGACTACAGCACAGATACTATTGAAAACTTCAATATTTCTGAGTGCTCCTTAATTTTCTCTCCTTTCCCGTTAAGCACCAATGCTATGTTTTTGATTTTCTGCATTTAAGGAACCCTGTCTTGTTTCCTTTTATGTTGCTGTGCTTTTCTGATCTTACCCCTAAGGGGCTTGAGCTGTTTCTTTATATTCATGTTTAGACCTGTAATCTTCTTTCCACTTTTTGTTTGATTCTTTTTGAATTTTCAGGTCACTGGAGAAATTCTGATGTCTCCACAATAGTTTCTTACTATTCTGCCATTCCTTACTTCTCTTGTGTATAGCCTACCACAGTGCATTAAATATCTTTTCACTCAGTAACTCCCAGCAGCACTGCACTCCTTTGCCCTTTAAACTTTTTTCCCTTCCCAGCAGACTCTCTTCTATACTCTTGGAACAGATGAAGTTTGCTTTTCCCCTCAGCCATCATTTTCCTGTTCTTTTACCTTTATGTTAATATTACTTCCCCTAGCTTTTCTGTAATCTTTTGCAGTTTCAGTTGCTGAATATACCTTTTGTTTATGTGCTCTGTTATTTTTGTTAGTTGAAACCAGATCTAAAATGGGTGCGTCTTTTGCTCTCCAAAGCAAAAGCTGCCTCCAGAATATTCTGTGGATCGACTGTGTTCTCTTCCTTTGCTCTTTAGGTAGCTGAACAATTACAACCCCATTTTGCTACAGAGGCTTTAATTTTGGGAATATTGACTTATTCCTCAAAAAGTATGTAACCGTCTTGTCTTCTGGCCTATGTGGAACATGTGAATTCAGCTCCACTTTTATTTTCCTTTTGTATTGCTAAGCAGGAAATCTAACAAATCTGTCTCCCTTTCAGGAACTTGTGAAAAACTACAGCTTTGATACATGGTACACCTTTCTCTCTTGTTTTCACCTGCCATTCTGAAGGAGATTACATCTTTATAACAGTAATGTACCCCTGTGCTTTAGCTCACCGATTTGCTTGGATGCCATGTCCTTTTAGGTTTTGTCTGTGTTTTAACAAAGTAGTTCTTCCTACACGTTCCCGTATTGGAGCAGTGTGTAATAACATCCTAAAGGTTGGTCTCCTATTCGACTCTCTCAGGCAGATGATTCTCCTCTGCCTAAATTTAGATAGAAAAGTAGGCTTTTAGGTTTATGTTTCTTCCCTTCTCTTCTTCAGAGATGTTATCACTGATGTTAATCGAGACTATTTTAAAATCTCCTTCCCTCCCCTCTGTGCACTCAAAGGTGTCCTCCTTCTACATCTCTTTTGCTGTCTCCTTTGCGTTAATGCCATGCCTGATGTCCTTACACCTATTTGCAATATGAAATGTTTATCTCAGAGTCATCTGTTTCCATCTTCCTCTACAGTATTTATCATGCCATGCTATTCTCTCCTATTCCAGCACTGTGTTGTTAGATGCTTGCAATCTCTTTTATATTACATGTGATCCAATACAGCAGCCTCTTTAGGCTCATCTAAATAAGTAGCATGATGAGGTAAAACAGACGGATAGAGATACCTTGCTTATCTTTCTGAAGTAGCTTTTATTGCGGGTACAAGCAAGAGGACACTCCTGAAAATATGTATTGTCTGCACTTTAAGGTAGCCAAGGTCAGGACCTTCCAAAACACCTTTAGGTAATGATTTTTCTTTGCAAACGATCTTAGTTACTGGTACAGACAAGAAGTGACCCAGGGATAGTGTTCCCGATTTAGACTGCTCCACGTGTGAGCACTTTTTCTTTCAAGAAGAGGTAATAATAGAAAACTAAAAATAGAATCAGTCAGAATAGAATTAAAATATAACCTTGACTTTCTTGCCTCTTAGCACCTCAGAAAATTACATGCTGATTGTACAGATCACTTAGTATTTTCCATGTTCATTTATTTTGAGTCTTTTTTGGGAAGCAGGAGACATTATGTCTTTGCTGTTGCAGGGACAGGCAGCAGACTCTCACCCTGGAAGCACTGGGATAAGCAGAACTTCAGGAGGAAAAAGTACCTCTGGGGCAGGGCAATTTTATGGGTTTTAATATGCCTTCCTTTCTAGTCTATATTCAATTTCTGCTTCTAGTTGTATTACACTATTGGTCTCCTGTAGTGACGTACTAGGTGCAATACAACAGATAAATGTGGAAGTATTTTTATATATTTGGGGAACAGAACTGTGAACAGGACTAGTCATATTTTTAAAATGCATAAATATGTAGCTGTACAATTTCACCAGTTTCCTGTGGTTTTTCATTGAGTATTCCACATCAATGTATTTTGAGTAGTAAAGAATAAGAGTTTCACTTATTTATAATATTTAGTGCCATATTTGATTAGGTATTGCATTTGACAATGTTTACATTACTGTGGTTGCATGTTAAAGTTGTGTCAGCAAACTCAGTACTTCCAATTTCACAAGCCCCACTTTTTTTCAGATGTGTAACTCAATCACACCACTTTGCTCCAAGCTAAAAATTCTCTTATATTTTCACCACCAAACAGTCTTATTTATTTTAATTAAAATAAAATATCCATTTAGTTTTTAATGCTTTTATATTAACCATACCAAACTTGACCTAAAGTATACTTACTTTGTATGAAACTTCTCTCATTTTCCATATATCAGTAAAAAAGGCAAAATCAGGAAAAGGGCTCGAATGTGTAATTTAAAAAAAATTATTAGATGTTTTAGTATGTGCCATTGTTTTCATATTTATTGTGCCTTATCTCTTGCTAATTGGACTATTTTTCATTGAGAGTGATCTTTTTAATATATAATGGCACTTCTATTCATGCTAATTTTAATGATATAATTTGACCTACAGACAAACCAGCCTTTCCAGGGCATTTCAGAAGCTGTCACAGCTGTCTAGAAGTGTGTTGTGCAGTCTAAGGTGAGTAAGTGTATTCAAGAATTAGACCCTGGAAACATCCATTCAGACTGAGGCCCCATGCTTTAGTCACACACTTAAGACTCCTACAACAGACAATGCAGATTGTATAATTTATTCATAATTATCTAGTGCCCTGACAGTGGCAGAGCAATCACAGTGAGCAGTATCTAGGGTAGGGTTTGCCTCTGTTGCTTGCCCTGAGCATCACCTGCTTACAGAGGAACCTGCTGCAATATCTGGTTCCTAATTGCCAGTAATTCCTTAGCTTCTTGTGCTCGTTTCAATCCGGATGCAGTCAACATTAACAGCATTGTTGGAAGTATTATAAAATCTCCACTATAATTCCTCTTTAATTAGCATCCTTTTATCTTAAATTGCTTCAACAATTTTTATTTTTTTTCTCCTAAAGCTCCTCCATTCTTTCAGTAATACCCTTTTTGTAAAACTGCCTAAGTATTTCACCACTGGTTGGATGTGCTACAGTTTTTTACTTTGTCTTTTAATAGCTTATTCAGAAGGAGAGAAAAGCACAGTGGGCCCTTGGTAGAGTGCAGTAATATTGGTGTTAGTGTTCTCAGGGTTTTTCTTTCTCTGGAGCATAATGGTTGAACTAAGTCTTGCGGGGAAGAGCAAACCTACTGCGCTAATGGCAATAAACTTAACAAACAGTGAGAGACTTGTTCCCTCAAGTTTGGCGTGTGAATAGCTCTGTGCGGCTCTAATTAGGGCCTTGGTTCTGAATAGGTAATTAAATATCAGATTGGTTATCCAAGGGAAGGGATTAAGGTGAAAATATACCATCCACATTTACAGGAAGAAAAGAGTTCTGCATTTCTGTTGGCTGACTAGCACTACAGTGAACTCCACACAGAATACCTTTAAACATGCCTGTGTGAGACAGAAAGAGACACAGCTGAAGTGCAGCACACTGTCTGCAGTGAGTCTCTCACAGCAATAGTACAGCCAGTGAATAAGATGAAGCTGACATTTTGTCTTTAAGAAAGATATTCCTTAGTCTTTGGGAAAAAATGAACATTATTGCATATCAATAAAAACAAAAACAGTGCCATCATTTCAAATGGGGCTTGCCTCGTTCAACACCTCTCCCTCACTCCACCACTGCCAGTTATTTCATGGCTGGCTGAGTGTGAACTGCGGTATGGGAGGTACATATTTGTGCTTTAAGGGCTGTTTCTCAGGTGGATGGGAATATTTAATTTTAGTAATTTAATCACCTAAAGCACATACCTTGGATTCACATATTTTAGGAGGTTTTAAAACCTGTGAAATGCCTTCACCTAAAATCACCAATTCCTTTGAAGTTTCACTGCTTCTCAAGGTTGTAAGCCCCAGTTCATTTTTTTCCTTTTCATGTTAATATTTCAGCATTTTACAGTGTTTAAAGATTTTTTTTAGGCATTTAATTTGTAATACTGCCTTCTGACAATGCTCATATTGATATAGCAATATAGCGCAGACAAGCACTCCAGAAAGTAAGGCCAGGGATGTCCAGAAAAAAAAAATCAAACTGGAGAGTCATTGAAATTTTAAAAGTAGGCAGTAGCAAACATTTCTTAATATTCTTCAAAACAAGATTTAATATATTCTTTTGCTCAGAGAATACAAAGCTATTTGTGCTCTATATGAGAGGAAATATTAATTGATTGTCCTGGGTTTGCTGAAAATTAGGAAGGAGAACAGAATTTCATAAGTGCCTAGAAGTGATTGGTAAGGACAGAGGAAAACCTGAAACAAGTTCACTGCCTCAGGCAGTACATTCTCCCAGACATGCTGATGTGCCCTTACTTCTACTCTTCCCGCTTGTCTGTAAGAAAAGCAAACATTACGTTTCTATAGCACCTTCCAGCCATTTTCTTCCGTTCACTGAAAATAATTCAATTACAGTAAATTCCATGGTTTATTTTGTGTTTTTTTCTTTCTGCACCAGCACATAGGTTAGATACTGTGCACAACTATTTGCCTAAGTTTTCAAAATCTAGTCTTCAGTAATTTCCAGAACAGAAAGCATTATGATAACGTAACCTGACTTTTTTTTTTGGTTGCACCAGTAATCTCATTTCCAATTTCATCCAGTAATTCATTGTAAAGGGTGACTGACAGGGTAAAAAGTCTCCTACTGAAATTGTGATTGTCTGCCTCCTAATCCGTTGCAACTTCTTTCTGCTACCAGTCTCAACAATTTATAGACCTTGTGGTGGCAATGACAATACGTGTTCCATATAAACCATTGTCATGGTTTAACCTCAGCTGGTAGCTAAACGCCACACAGCTCTCACTCACTCCTCCCTGCTCCCAGTGTGGTGGGGAGGAGAATTGAAACCAAGTAAAACTCACAAGTTGAGACAAGAACAGTTTAGTAATTGAAATAAAAGTAAAATATATTAAGCCAAAAAAGACAAGTGATGCACAGTGCAGTTCCTCACCACCTGCTGACTGATGCTCAGCCAGTTCTTGAGTAGCGATCAATCCCTCCTATCCAACTACCCCCAGGTTATATACTGAGCATGATGTCATATGCTATGGAATATCCGTTTGGCTGATTTAGGTCAACTGTCCTGGCTGTGTCATCTCCCAGCTTCTTCTGCTCCTCCAGCCTTCTCACTGGCAGGACATCAGAAGCTGAAAAATCCATGGTTTAGGATGAGTACTTAGCAACAACTGAAAATATGAGTGTGCTATCAACATTATTCTCATATTAAATCAAACCCACAGCACTGTAGCAGCTACTATGAAGAAAATTAACTCTATCCCTGACAAGACAACCCTTTATCGTGCCCTTATGAAACACATCTTAGGAATCACTGAGTTTTTTCGAGACCTGCACTGTTAAAACTTGAAATGTCACAGAATCACAAAACATTAGGGGTTGGAAGGGACCTCAAAAGATCATCTAGTCCCGTCCCCCTGGCAGACTAGGATCACCCACAGCAGGTCACACAGGAATGTGTCCAGACAGGTTTTGAATGTCTCTAGAGAAGGAGACTCCACAACCTCCCTGGGCAGCCTGTTCCAGTGCTCTGTCACCCTAACATTGAAAAAGTTTTTTCTTATTTTTTTGTGGAAC
>NW_009722477.1:0-17778 GCF_000703405.1 Apaloderma vittatum
AAGGGGAGTAGCTAGTAGGTCGAGAGAGGTTTCCTCCTACTCCTCTACTCTGCCCTGGTGAGGCCACATCTGGGATATTGTGTCCAGTTCTGGGCCCCTCAGCTCAAGAGAGACAGGGAACTGCTGGAGAGAGTCCAGTGCAGAGCCACAGAGATGATGAAGGGAGTGGAACATCTCCCTTATGAAGAAAGGCTGAAGGAGCTGGGTCTCTTTAGCTTGGAGAAGAGGAGGCTGAGGAGTGACCTCATTAATGTTTATAAACATGTCGAGAGAGAGTGTCAGGAGGACAGTGCCAGGCTCTTTTCAGTGATGTCCAATGACAGGACAAGGGGCAATGGATACAAGCTGGAACATAGGAGGTTCCACAAAAATATTAGGAGAAACTTTTTGACTGTGAGGGTGACAGAACACTGACAGGGTGACAGGCTTTCCAGAGACATCGTGGAGTCTCCCTCTTGGGAGACATTCAAAATCCGTCTGGACACGTTCCTTTGTGATCTACTGTAGGTGATCCTGCTCTGCCAGGGGGGCCGGACTAGATCTTTTGATGTCCCTTCCAACCCCTAACATTCTGTTATTGATTCTGTGATTCTGTGATTCTGTGATTCTGTGATTCTGTGATTCTCTGACTAAGACTGAAGTTTCCTGGCAATTCATCAAAAGTAAACAAGATCTATTCTGAAGTGTTTTATTAAACTTTAGTGAAAAATAGTTCTCTAGACTTGGTCAAGCAACATTTTAAAAGAACTCACTTCAAGACAAAATCCTGAATCAGGTTTAGGTATGAACAGTGCACTCTATTCTGTATTGCTTTTCAAGCTAGTGCTTCACAACACTTTTAAGGGTTCAGACATAATACACCTTATGCAGTGTAATGAGTTCATACCTAGAGTGTTCTTAAATAAGCATACTCTTTGGAGAGATCATGAAACTGTTGCAGCAGAGAAAGAGATTAACTAAAGGCATACACTGGCTAACATTCCCAAGGTTGAAATCATCTGTCACTGGGGAGACAGCTGAAGACAAGGATATTTTAGGACCTCTATAATAAGATTCCTTCTTAGGAGATTTGTAACAGTAATGAGAAGCTCAAAAGAACACATATGTCTGTGTAACAGGGTTAATTAAAATTACTTTGAAAATAATAATAATTTAGTAAATTACAGAACTTTCAAATAATGACTTAATGTTCTAACAAATATAGTCGTATAAACAAGTTATATCATTAACGTATTTGATATCTTACAACCCAGCTTTTAAAAGATAACACATCTGAGGTTTTGGAACACACAGATGCTATCCATATTCATTCCCTACTTGGTGTGTAAGGGTCAGAGATGACAAAAACACAAAAAGAAGGATCCTATGCACTCCCTTGTGAGATGTCTTTTCTAATATGACTATATTAATGAATTAAAGTATAGTCTATTTAACATTTTGTCAGATATTGGAACTAAAAATCAATGTTAAAACAAAGACTACAGGGTTGGGGTTTTTTTTCAAATCACTGTTGAAATAAGCCATTTATTTATATTCTACACTTAAACTTTTTCTTTTTCCCTCCCTGCTATTAGATTGTCTGCACTATCACGGTCTGTTTGGAGCTCTTAAATTTAGACAACAACATACTTTGCCAATTAAACTTTACTGTATGAACTCATTAGGAAAGAAAACAAACAAGATGAAGAAGGGCTTAATCCCCTTCATACAGACTTGTTTAACACATTAATTCAGTAATTCGTCACTTGATTCATGAGTCTTCTAGCTCACAAGTTCTCTGTTTTGTAACTCCTAAAGTACAGTTTGTAACTTGCAACTTGTAACTAAGTTCCATGCTTTATGAGTGAAATCATAACCTAGCTGAGGGTGAGAGTGTTCATTCTTCCTCCTCTATCAAGGTGTAGGTGTCCTCTGTATCACACAGGGAACCACAAAAGCAAAAGTGGTCCTGTTGGATCCACTTCCAACAAAGAGTCAAAGTGAAACGTCTGCACTTCTCCATTTCAGCTACAGCCAACACTTCTGTGGAGCAATTCAGTGTCTCAAAGGATGATCGGCAAGATACTAACCCCATATTAAAGGAAGTAAGGACAAGTGTGGCTGAATCTCAGACCTTGAGCTTCCTGTTAGGCACATATCAATTCAGGAGTCAGAATGTGTAGTCTTACTTTATATATGAGCAACTAGGAGAAAGAAGACTTTCCCCACATCCACTCATCTTGTTTCATGGCATTGTAGTGCTTTGGAGAACTGAGAACAATGTCAGTTTCTCCTGTACATATTCGCTCTTTCCAAAAAAGTGACTTCAAGGCTAGGTGAAATTGGCCACTTCTAGCCACTGGGCGGTCCCAACTACAAGATTTACAGGTCCACATGGTAAACAAACACTGCGAGAATCCTCTGTGGTTAAGGAGCTTGCCTTGAGTGAAGAATTCATAGCAGTGTGTGATTTTTGGTTTAGTTAACAGAATGTGCAGGAAGAGTAACCTAAGTATCACTGTACAAACATCACTGAGAAAAAGGATTCTTTTCTTCCCCCCACTGTCCTTACCAAATACTATTCCCAGATTACAGAATGGAAACACTAATTCATTTTAGATATTTGAGAAGATGCTTATAATACTTTTCTCAAAGCTGTAAGGACTCAGTACTTCCTGATATATTCCATTCTTAGTGAGTAACTCTTTTGTTTTAGCTAAACTGAATTATTTGCTTTTGAATATTGCCTGAATCATTCCAATTATTAATCTCTAAAAAAATGTCATCCTTCCAGGAAGATGCATGGAAAAGGTTAATTGCAGCTTTTATGTCTTCTTCTGCAAAAATATGCAAGAATGATGTAAAGTACCATCTGTCGGATGTTAACATGAGATATTCCTGTACCTGTACCTGTACCTGTACCTGTATTCCTGTATTCCTGTATTCCTGCACCTGTACACTCATGTATCAAGAACACATTAGCTGTATAAGCACTAAATCTGGAATTGCTTTCCTAGTGATTTGCATAAACATCACACTTCTTCCTGGGATCTGACATTAGTAGGTCAGCAATGAGAAAAAAGTCACAGGGTTGATTCCATTTTTTAGAGATCTGAATGACTTTAGTTACAGAAAGCTACTCTCAGCTGTATGCTAATATCACTAATCCAGGGTGACATTTTATCAGTCTAATCTAAAATTATACTTTAGCCACAGCTTTGCTAAGTACATTGCAAATTATTTGTAAATAATATCTGCATAAACTCTATTTGAAAAAGGATCAGTGTCTGTACTAATTTGCTATTGGATTTAAATTATTTTTCCTTGAAAAAGAAACCAAGGTTTAATTTCATTATCCACAACATAACAGTAACATAATCCTGAGAGTTTATTAACATTCATAAACACAGCTGCTTTTTTTTTCTGATAAATACATGTAAATACAGAGCATGAGTTTTTTTAAAAAAAATGATTGAGCTAACATGTCTTGTACTAAGGTTCTAACTGAGAAACTACCATGTTATTAGTCACTGCAGAACAAGCATAATAATGCTTTCAAACAATTTTCTCTCATTTTTGTCTTCCCACATACATGTGCATTGTTAAGATAAACTTCAAATCATTTTCTCTGGTCTGAATGAAAGTACCCCTAAGGTACACATTTATAAATACATATAAATATATAAGTATAAAATTAAAGCAATAATCTTGATAAATGCCGAGAGGCAAAATAAATGTTTTAAAATAATATGAGCAAAATGAAGAACTAATAAAAGAATCTTACCATCTTTTCAAAAAATTGGAGAAACTCAACTTATTAAGATGTTTGCAGCCATCTAAAGGGAATGTCTTTTTAGGTCATTAAATCTCCTTCCTCTCAGTAGAAAATTACACTTGACTGTTACCTAATTTTTAAAAATAAAAATTTGGGGAAAGTACTGTAAGATAAATATGAAAATTTCATATATGTTAGTAATAACAAGGATAATGAATAAACTACTCAAAGTTTTAGAATGGCATTAATAACAACAATAATGATGTGTGAAGTGTGCTAAATCTTTTCACCGTGTGTTAAGAACACACTATGAGCAGCTATTTAGTTAGAATATAGATGTTTATAAAAATTGGTACAGTCTAAAAATTTTTAACTGTGATGCAAAATATTACTATGCATGAACAAACTCATTACACCTTTTCGTCTGCATTGATTTAATTAATGAACTAGTACAATCATTCTGCAAATCATTGTGCATAATCTCTTGCAGAATGTTTATGAAACGTTTCATTCATAATTTAACAAATCTACATCAAGTTTGTGCTGTTTTAAGAAAAATACATGGCTGCAGGGTGACACAGTGCAAGCTCTCTATCACAATGCTTTATTACTGATTGCAAAAAACCACATCTAACTATGTGCAGAGGATCCTTCTTACGAAGGAGCTCTATAATCATTTGTGGCACGTTTGAGTTGCACACTCCCTAAGAAATCTCTCTGAAGAGCTCCAAAAATAAGACTGTTTCCCAGTCTCTCTCCGTCTGTGATGTCACTGTCTCCCTAAAGACATACACAGAAAGCTAACGGTCAGTACCACTGTTATTGATATTACTTATCAAATCAACCTTATTATTTATCAAATCAACCTGTAATTACTCACAGGACTGCACTAAGTGTCTATGAGCAGCAATCCATCATGATTCTACCTGGTTACAATGATGACAGATAACATCTGTATCAGCTGGAGAGGGTCTATTTTTTTATTCTATTTCTTTGACTGCAAGAATGTCTACTTGAAAATACTAGGCAAATCTGAAGTTTTTCTTTCTGAGTATAGGAGATGCTTCTTTAAATGTATAAATAATTTCTTTTTCTTTTGTCACTAAAGGAAGAGAAAAAAATCCTTAACTTCTCTTTGTGTGTTATTTTTTGTCATTATCGGAGAAGAATTCCATGATTTTTGTACTCTTACATGGCTTGTGTGTTAAGTGCCAAGGCCTTACAGCATTTGTCTCGGGCTTCCTCTTCAATTTGCCGTTTGAATGCTGACTTAAAAGGTGATTTGGGTGACTTTAACTTCCTGCCAAACTAATTCCTGAGGAACTCATTTCAAAAACATTACGCTTTGGTTCATCCCTTATATTATATTGTCTTTTCTATGGGGTTTTCAAATCACTTCAGATTATTAGCATACACCATAGACCTCTCCTCTGTGCATAAGAAGCAAAAGAGAGTTATACAAGATCCCAATATTTATGTTTCTCTGGTTAAGCAACTATTCCAATGGAGTTAAATTTCAAGTCAGTTAAATTTTCACTTAGTTGTCTTATCAGTTCACATTAAAATCATGCACATGACCAAGACATTTATGAACTAGCCATAGAATCGTAGAAACATAGGATCATAGAATCATAGAATCTTTAATTTGGAAGAGAACTTTAAGATCGAGTCCAACTGTTAATCTCACAAAGCCAAGTCTGCCACTGAACCGTGTCCTTAAGCACCTCATCTACCCATATTTTAAATACCTTCAGGGATGGTGACTCCACCACTTCCCTGGGCAGCGTCTTCCAATGCTTGATAACCCTTTTGGTTAGTATTCACATATATAAAGGGATCTCAAAAGCATTTTTATTACAACTGATTTCTCTGAAAGGCACTTCCTGGCAGATACAAATAGAAGGGAAGTACTCTACTGTTTCACTAAGGGCTTGTTGGCTTTGTTTTTCTTTGAAGTTGTAGGACAACTCTTGATTTACTATCTGTCGAGGGTGCTGAATATATAATTAAAAAATGTTCTGCAGGAATATGCTACCCTTTTGCAGTTACACTAAAGCAATTATTTAGAGGAATTGAGATAGCTTATGAACAGAACAACAAAGGAGGTGGTCAGGTATATTAGCAACACAGCAATCAGCTGGCATTTTATTTTTTTTGAATTATGTGCCTGATTCACTGACAATAGAGCACTGGGAAGGACTACCTAGAATCAGTGTTAAACCTCTATTTTACTGCTTTTTTTTTCATGCTATGGTTACTTCACTGACATATGAAAAATTATGTCAGGTTAAAACTAGAGTAACAGAGAAATGTGTCATGTTCTAACCAGTATTCCAGTATATTTCACATTATTTTTCTAAAACATTTACTGCAGAAACAAAGGAAGTATTTCTTCTTAGAGAAAAGAGAAGAATTTGTTGCTAATGTGTTTCATATCAGTCAGCTGACGTGATGTAGTAAGCCTCCCTTAGAGGAGATAAGGAATCTGTAATACATGATCCATCAGTATATAGAAATAAATATAGATACATATACACATATATCTTTAAGTTCCTTTACCTTTCTACATTGTCCCAAGCTGTTTCTCTATGACTGTATGTAAAAACAAGAATGATCTATGACTGTATGTAAAAACAGGAATGATCTAAATAGGAGGCAAATAAGACTTATAGATTCCTGTCCTCTAATTCATTCTGCTTGTCAGCAGATCCAAGATACTGCAAATGGTTGCCTCACTGTAGTGGTTGGGAGGCAAAAAAGGAAGACAAGGATGTACACACTTAAAGTAAAAGATGCCACAGAGATAGCAACCTAGAAAGTCAGAACAGATTCATACTGTTTCCTTTCAATATAGAGTTTAACTACAGGGACATCAACTGGATTACTAAACATACCATCAACTAGAACACTGCTAAGAAAAGAACTGGGAAAAATACGGGGATTATTTCATATTCACCAATTTTATTATAGTCATATTTTGTTCTGAATGTATGTTACCCTTAGTTGGCAATGAGAGCTATTTTTTTTCAAACTAGTACATCTCAGAGCAACAAACAAAATCTGATCTCAGTTTTGACTCAATTATGTTCAAGTGGAAAATAACTATGAAATATAGGATGCCATCATTTCATATATTTTGATTCCAGATGAAGAGAGTCTGCATAGAATAATTAACAATACAATGTTCACTAACTAATCTTCAGATACTGAATACTGGCATTAATTCATAACTACACTTGAAGTACTCTAGGTTAAGTAAGTTGCCTCATAGCTCAGCTTCTATTTTTTTAATCAGATTCTGGCCAAATGATTTAATATTTCAATAATTACATTCCCCTGCTCTAAACAGTTGCAAAAAAAATAGTTTATTTTTTTTTCTAGAGACTTAACATGATTTCATTAAAATGTCAGACGCTCAGGAGGCCAGAGGTGATGAAGACAAGCAAGTTAGAATTCAGCTTGTCCTGTTATCATAATAGCTTTTCTTTGAGTGTTTCATCACCATTATGCTATTAATGTTTTATAACCTTTCAGATGGTCCTCTAGTCTCTTGAAAGTAAAAATGGAATATATCTTCTCACTTTGCAAAGATTGTCTTACTTGATCAAGCTTAGCTTGCTTTGAACAAAAGGATCACAGAAAGATGAATCAGCTGTTGATGTAAGAGCTACTTTATTTCGATTAGGTTAGTCAAAAGAGTTGAAGTGCCAGTTGTTGAAGAAATTCATTTTGATTGCACTTATGATACCTTTGGGAAGAATTTCTGTGACAATTAAGTCCTAAGTACAAACATGTGTATTAAAAGGCCTGTTTTGAAGTTTTTGTGTTGGAATTTTGCCTAATTTAATGGTCAATTTTCAGAATAGTATTCTGCGAACTGTTACTCGTTTTCAATATTTTATTAAACTAATAGTGTAAAATCATTCAATTGCATATTGAAGTCTCATCTCTGCTCCCCTTCCCTGCTCATCCCATCCTTTGCATCCTTAGCACTGCTCACAACATGGCCTTTCTGCTGCCCCTTTTAGAAACCAAGGGCTGAGAATGAGCCTGAACTTACCTTCACATAGATCTGATGGCAACATCTATGTTCTTAGTCTAACCATAAAAGAGATGTGTCTATTTGTCTTAATAAATAACAGTTTTTATTCATGAAAGTGGAACAAAAGAGGAACTCCAGTTCTAGCTCTGAGTTTACTCCCGTGTAATTGTTCAGACTTAGCAGCTTTGCTAAGAATTTCATCAAAGAGCTACCAGGTACCACTGACATTGAGCAATCTTTTAGTGTATTATTTATATAAAAATATTTACAGCAATTATTTACATCCATTTATTCATTTATTATGTTTTGTTGACTTTGGAATTATTTTTTTAGTCACTGTGTTATATAGTTGCAATTAAATTAATATTTCAAATAATGTTTGAAAAATTGTGCAACAGGATCCTTGAACTCACTTATTTCCCAGATCTTGCTTGGAGTCTATATAATCCAGCTGAGAAATTTCAGTTCAGCTAGAAAATGAAAAATCTCAAATTCAGAGAGAAACTGTTTAGATCAAAATTGAAGCTATAATTTTGTTTTCAAACTTAAGTGTTTTATGTAGATAGAGGAAGAGGAGATGCTTACGTTTATACTTGAATATAACCATAATTTGCCAGTTTGGGAAGAGAGAGACAGTTTTGCTTGTATTCACGCATAAATCAGCTCGATATTCAGATAGGTTTTTGTTCCAACTTAAAGAGGAATCTGATATCAAGATCTGCAGACCAGAGCTTCTGCAAGAACATGATCTCAAGGCCAGAGGAATGTGGTATCAGAGTGAGGCTGCTTTTTATCATCACTCATACAGATCTATCCTACCACAGAGAAGGCAAGCAGGCATACCATCTCCTGGATGTTTAATCAGTGACCTACAGCGTAACAGAAACCTGCAGCACATACTCCTCCCCAGCTCCAAGTCTGAAAATGAGGCCTACAGTTAGTCTCTAAACGCATACATTTTAGAAGTAGCAGAAATTAAGTTATCCATTATTTCTAAGATTTTCCCTTTTTGTTGATTAAACAATATATCGCATCTAACATTAATTCTAAAGCTATTTTTTCTTGTCTGCAGAGACTCATTTTTAAGCAGATAAATATTTCTCAAAATTTCTCAGAATTAAGTGTTGTCTAATAAGAACCACTTGCGGAAATTTGCAAAGACAGGAAATACACTTAGCAAAGATTACATCAGCATCATGTCTAGATATGAGGGCCAACACAGATGTTTTTAAAATAGACAGAAGAACAGAGAGGGATGGATTTTCCTCTAATTTTTCCAACTCAGGTAATATGAAGTTCCATATGAAAGGAGGAGGTGGATGAGAACAAAGTAGTCTGGTTAATTCCGATAACGAACGAGATTCTGGCATGCTAACTAGTTACGTGACACCCGAGCGGTCGGCGTCCAACTTCTTAGAGGGACAAGCGGTGTTCAGCCACCCGAGATTGAGCAATAACAGGTCTGTGATGCCCTTAACATGGACAGGATTGACAGATTGAGAGCCCTTTCTCGATTCCGTGGGTGGTGGTGCACGGCCATTCTTAGTTGGTGGAGCGATTTGTCTGGTTAGTGCAGAATGTTGTCCTCTAAATATGTGGTAATGCCAAGGAACTCATTGCTATAGGAATAGAGAGACATGGTAGTCTGATACAAAAGGATCTACATACGTAACCAAAATGACTAGACACTATGAGAGTACTGAGAAAGAGAGTCATGTGCATTCATTCTGTTTCCCTATGCTCTGTTAGGCACTCTGTTGCCAGAAACAGGCTAAATGGGCCATTGCAGTGAGGCATTATGTCCACCACCAATGTTTTCACAAGTTCCTGAACCCAGAGCTTCACCATCTGTGAGAATTTCCAGCTATCTAAATACTAAACTGAATGGTCCACTGTGGATTAAGCTGTCTCTGAAAAACTGTAGCCTTAACTTTTCTCTATCCAAAGTTTCTTTCACCGTACTCATATTTTAATACAACAGATGAATCAGTCCACAAACTTCAGTTTGCTTAGATCTGTCATTAACAAAACAATCATAGGAAGTAATACAAGGGAAAGAAAACATTTTTTTTTCATATTATCAGCACTGAGAAGGCACACACTTCAAACTTTTAGATAGCACATGTTCATAACATTTGTCATCTCCAGATTCATTGTCTCAGCAGCTGGATCAGATCCAGAGAGGTTTTAAACATAGAATCATAGAATGTCTTAAACTGGAAGGGACCTTAAGAGAGCTTCTAATCCAATCTCCCTGCCATGGGCAGGCATGCCCTTAGCTAGACCAGGTTGCTCAAGGCCTCATCCAGCCTGGACTTGAACATCTCCAGGGAGGCAGTATCCACAACTTCTCTGGACAATGACCTGAAGATGTAATCTTTATCTATGTAGATGTAAAACTTTATCAATGTCCTGCAGATGTAATGCAGTAATTGTTAAATTGTTTGCATATGACATTGAATGCCCCTTTACTCTTGAGGTCATTCTCAACCGAAATAATAGCATGATTTTATGGTCCTTCTTCCTCCAGTCCTATTGATCTTGCAGATTCATCAAATAAAAAGAAACAGTACCAGAAGTACATATGGCAGCCAAATATTTAAAATGCTAAAATTTTTGTGTCGTGAAGCACCTACATCTAGGAAAATAGTAAGTGAATCCACATACTGTATTTCACTAATTGGTAGTAAACCAAATCCCAAATTTAAAATAAATATATATTTGATTTAAAAGTAATGTAAAGAATTCATTCTATGCTCAAGAATCTCAACTGTAAAAAGAATATTTTCATATTAGTTCAGTGTTAAAATCCTCTTAACGTGTGTATACATATTTATATTGGAGAATAAAGATGTTTCTTGAAAATTAGTGTTGAGAATGTATATGGGCTAAAATTTAAACACAAGCTTGTACAATTAAGGTCATTAATGTATTTCTTTTACTAATGAGTAGCCATATATTTCCTTTCCAGACTAGCATGTTGTTTTCTTGTCTTTCAGTCTGCTAACATGAATACTAAAAAGATAGAGCATGTTTTTCATTACACTGTGAAACACATTAATACTGACTTTCAGTAAATATCATATTCTGAATTCACACACCTCATGCAAAGATAACTCATAATTCTAAGTCTTTGGAAATAAAAGTGCTCTGGCACTGCTATCTTTAAATTGACAGTCAAATGGGGTTTCCTAGTCTCTTGAGATCTAATTAGACTTACAGTAGTTTACATGCCATTCCTAAGGGGATGGGAACTACACAGCATCTTCTGTTTATGCTACCGATGTCACTGCTATTGTATTTCAGAAATGGTTTTGGTATAAGCAGGACTACCATTCCCTCAATAAAAGAAATTGTCATTACTTTTATGTAGTTTATATGATCTGATGCAACCATGTTTTCTAATGCACAGTATACTGATGTTTTGCTACATTCATGTATATTAAAAAGACACTAGAGAAATGTACACAAAAGGAAACCGTAAGGGTTTTAAAAAATGTATCTCAAGATACTTAAAAAAATCCATCACTAAGGAATTAGGTTAAGAGTCATAAAGAATTTTGTAAGAGATAGATTTCATATGTTTGATTTGTTTGGCTGCTGTTTTTGAGAGTTTTACATGAATTAATGTTACTATTGGTGTTATTAATTGGAATTTTTTAAAGTACAATACAAGAGCAAGTGACAAAAATAACACTTGTCTTTCGACTTACAGGTACTCCATGCTCTATTTTGTAATGTGTAAGAGAAATAATTAAAAAATGAAGAATCAAAAATGACATGTCATCAACAAAGGACTCAGGGAGGGAAAGGAATGCAAAGGATTTGTAATACTAGAATTGAGAAACATGACTTATACTGAGAAAATACTATTTGATAATAAGAACAAATGAGTTATCTCCAGCAAGATATTTTGTAATAGAATATTAGCTGTCTTAAAAAGGGCAGAGAAATGGTCTTTCTTTCCTCTCTTTTTGTAGTTACTTTTTTATTTACATGACAGGTAAGGATACTTTACTTTTGGGTGATATATAGCCACAACATAGGGGCAAAGAGGAAGAAAATACTGTAGATATATTTATTATTCTATAGGTAACCTCTAAGTATAATAAAGGCCTCATGTACTTTCAGTATGAAGACTACTTCTGGTTTTCTGTCTTGATACAATTCCCTGGCAGGTTAAGGAACAGTGAAGAGCAGCAAGCATCACAGAATCACAGAATTTTAGGGGTTGGAAGGGACCTCCAAAGATCATCTAGTCCAACCCCCCTGCCAGAGCGGGATCACCTACAGTAGATTGCACAGGAATGCATCCAGGTGGGTTTTGATAGTCTCCAGAGGAGACACCACAAAACCTCTCTGAGTAGCCTGTTCCAGTGCTCTGTTACCCTCACAGTCAAAAAGGTTTTTTCTAATATTTTTATGCAACCTCCTATGCTCCAGCTTGTATCTGTTGCCCCTTGTCCTACCATTGGACATCACTGAGAAGAGTCTGGCTCTGTCTTTCTCACAATCATTCTTTACATATCTATAAACATTTATGATGCTACCTCTCAGTCTCCTCCACATTAAAGAGACCCAGCTCCTTCAGCCTTTCCTCCCTTCATCATCTCTGTGGCTCTGTGCTGGACTCTCTCAAGCAGTTCCCTGTCTCTCTTGAGCTGAGGGGCCCAGAACTGGACACAATATTCCAGATATGGCCTCACCAGGGCAGAGTAGAGGGGCAGGAGGACCTTTCTCAACCTACTAGCTACTTCCCTTCTAATACACCCAAGGATGCCATTGGCCTTCTTGGTCATGAGGGCACATTTCTGGCCCATGGTCATCCTGCTGTCCACTAGAACCCCCAAGTCCCTTTCCCCTACACTGCTCTCCAACAGGTCAGACCCCAACCTCTACTGGTACATGGGATTATTCTTTCCCAGGTGCAAAACTCTACATCTGCCCTTGTTGAACTTCATAAGATTTCTCCCCACCCAGCCCTCTAGTCTGTCTAGTTCTCTCTGAATAGCAGCACAGCCTTCTGGTGTGTCAACCACTCCTCCTGGTTTTGTGCCATCAGCAAACTTGCTGACAATGCACTCTGTTCCCTCATCCACATGACTGACAAATTCAACAGCAATTGGTCCCAGCACTGACCCCTGAGGCACTCCACTAGATTCAGGCCTCCAACTAGGCTCTGTCCCAGTGACCACAGCTCTCTGACTTCTTTCCTTCAACCAGTTCACAACCCACCTCACTACCCAATCATCCAGACAACCCTTCCTCAGTTTGGCTAGGAGGATGCTTGTCCCTTTTTTTTGTTCTTTTTCAGAAGACTACAGTATTGGCAATGTATTTTTCACTGCTTGAAGGACATGTCTTTGTACACAAAGGTCTGCATATGCCTTAGCAAATTCTACAGAGGCTCTGTTTAGCATGCTCCTAGAGGATTTAATAAGAAACAGCTGATATACAAAATCTACAGAGGCTCTGTTTAGCATGGTCCTAGAGGATTTAATAAGAAACAGCTGATATGTTTTATAGACTTAATACAATACATAGTTTGAAGGTTACTGAAGTCGCTTTGAAATGGGCAAGAGTGCCTTTCTTACATCAGACTGTAGTTTGGCTTAACAAATAAGTGATCTCTTGTTTTTGATATCACTACCTCTTCCTACTTCCAGCATCCTCAGATCAAAGTACAATATTTAGAACCACAAAGAGGAATGAGCAATTTAGAACTATGTTTAATCTTTACCAGTATGATTAATCATGAACTACGTAGTCATATCAGTATGACTAATCACTAACTGCAACGATTATACAGGTTTTGTAAATGTCCGTTGACTTTAAGCAGAGAGTGCCTTTCATCTGATTGGGAATTCTGTCACCTTGGAATTCACAGACACAGTAATAAAAATGTACCTGATTATTCAACGAGCAGTGACTGAAGTCCAAACTGACAAGGAGGAAATACCACAGCAGCAGAAACTGAACAGATTAGAAATCTGAGACAACATTTCTTTTATAAGAGATACAATGCTACAAATTTTAGATTTCTGTGAAAATCCTTGAGCTCAATGACACAATGAATATAGTTTATATGACTGTAAGTGAATATCTTAAAAATTTTAGAACAACACTCTAATTTCTTTCCTTCTTTTTTTTCTCAGAAGGTTCAACATAAGAAAGGGAAAAAAAGTGAGAGATATATTTCTCCTGAAGAAAACATCAAGTCTTTTATGATAAAAAGATTGAGAAAAGTAGAGTGGAGGACTTGAAATGACATGAACAGATCTGTCCATTGGACAGCAAATATTTAATTTTAGAAAGTTTCTTTGTATTTTTTTACAGCAAAACAAATTTTTATAAAGTAGCAGAAGCTGGGTTGTTTGTTTCTTGAATTGTTTGGTTTTTAATGACCATTGATTGATTAACAACTTATGCACCTATGATTTTTTATATTTAGCATGCTGGTATAGACTAATTGACTAGATGTCAGTCTCTGATTCTTATCTGATCTAATCAGAAGTGTTGAGGTTATTAACAGCGTTCAACTAGCATTTTCTAATTGTGGTTTATCTATCTCTACAAAAACACTACTTCCCTCTCTCATGATGTTTCTTACGACTTTTAAAACCATGAACGAACAGATGACTATGTTAAAACTTCTTAGTCTTGAAGTACCTTGAAAAATGGTTTTGGTTTTATCTATAGCCATGGTTAACAGGAAAACATTAAAATGTACATTAAAACCATGCTATGAAATATCAAGAAAAAAGTTAACTCTGAGATTTTTCCTTCCTGATTAGGTATTCCAAGAACTGCAGACAACTTAAAGATATTAAGACAAACAAGAATTTTTTACATTTATTGAGCACAATCCCAAATTCCAATCCAATATTCAGACTACTTGGTCAATCAGGTAATATCAGACATGAGTTTAGCTACTAGCTAATTGAGAAGGCAGTATTTTCAGTCCCTTTAACATAAATCTCACTAAGATTTACTTTAATTTTTTTGTGCTTCAACAAAATATATCAGCTTTAATGAAAATTTGTGAAAGTTCTTGTTCTCAATAAGTTAAATAAAGTTGTGACAATCAGCTTCTACCCAGAGAAATTCTGTAAATTCCTCATTTGAGTAAAATTACGAGAGAGCATTTTCCTAAACTTTCTTTTTCTTTTGTTTTTGCTGAATAAAAAAAAAATTGTACTTGGAGACAAGTGTAAATTTTGATTGACATTTGTCTTAGCCCAAGATGTGTGAGAAATTCTCTAAAGACATAAAGGAAGAACAGCAGTTCAGGAAGTCAAAGCTATTAAAAAGCTCAGAGGTAATAAAAATGACAAACTGAGTAGTACACAGTAATTAGCCATTTATGATCTAAAACACAGAAGTGCAGCTATGCTATCATTGCTGCTAAACCCGTGATGTCCGGCACAGCATAATGGACTTGATGTGAAAACTGCTGACCCTTCTTTTCCTGACTACTCATTCATCATATTTCTTATTCTTAAAACTGAAAGCTATCTTTACTGTGGATACCAAGCCTAATATTTTATCATTAAGAAACTATTACAGATGACGAACAACCACATACTACTTGGTCCCACCAGACAATCTATTTTTTAAAACTGTGTGAAAAAAATGACAAGATATGTGAGCCAGAATCTTAAGCTTTTACATTCACTGATAAAAATTCTCCATATCATATAATAAGCAATCTCACTATACTTAGAAAGGCCACTGCGAGTAACAAGAGGTGTTTGCCAGAAGCAACTTTGAATCCAGTCCTCGAGATCTGTCCCAGAAATGGCAGAATAAGGAAAATAAATTTAGACATAACATATTCCAGGCAACACTGGGACTGGTCTTTGTCATTTTATAATGTGCTCTGTGCCACTGCTGCCAACACTATTTAATGTAAGACCTATATATATTCTGTTGTACTGGATAAATCATTATGAGAATAGTATGGATCTCTTTTGATTTCATGTAAGAGAAAATAGTGATATTAAGATAAACACGTCGTAGGTCAGTAGGTGCAGTGACATCTTGTCAGGCTTGATTCAAGTCCAATATTGACTAATAAGTACCTGCCTACTGTTATTCAGTCAGAACACAAGAATTCTTGTTGTTGGTACTGCTACCCTTGTTCAAAAATACTTCAAGATGAGAAATACTTGTTGTATATGTGGCAACTAATCCAATTATTTATGATTCCTACAAAAGGTCACAGAAATAATTTTCCCTCTATCTTTCTCTCATTCTTTCTCTCTCTCAATTCACTCTACCAAACAACTGGGGAGAATATTGTCAAAACTTCTGAAATAGGGTAGTAAGCTTGTTTTTATGTGCAACTAGAGGGACTTCTGTTGCACGAAACCAAAGTCAAAATCAGAAAAAAGTAGTCACTTAAAATAGTATTTCCTGTCTGACACAACAGTATTTACTTGCAAAGGTGTTTACTAATTAATAAGAAAAAAATTGGAGTATTTTTTCTATTTTTATGTTCTGAATCAGTGAGCTTCTCTCTTAGAGCCTATTTTACTATTGCTGTTAATATAAAATCCGTTCTACAGTTCATTTCAGTCAAAATACACTAGGAATTATTATAAAATTATTACAAAAACATGAAACTGATCAAAAAAGATATATCCAACTTAAATAGTGCCAGGCAGAACTGGAATTCTGGTATCGTAATAGGCTTTATGTTTACATTAGCAGGTAAAAACCTCCGGTATGGACTGCAGTGCATCAAAGGTACTTCTGGAGCAGCATATTTCCTTTCACAGGCCCATGAACTTTGAGAACAATTTAAGACTTAAAGCACCCTAAGCGGGAGCAATATTGATGTTCGCTTTAGAATGCACTCCTGATGCCAGCTGAAATGCTAACGAAGGCAAACCATATTAAAGAGTCTACAATTCTAATATCAGTTTCTGCTGAATTTAGAAAGGGGCATTTTTACATGGCTCATGTTCAACTGATTGAACATGAGCCAGCAGTGTGCCCAGGTGGCCCAGAAGGCCAATGGCCTCCTGGCTTTTATCAGGAACAGTGTGGCTAGCAGGAGCAGGGATGTAATTCTGCCCCTGTGCTCAGCACTGGTGAGGCCTCACCTCGAGCCCTTTGTGCAGGGCTGGGCCCCTCACTGCAAGAAAGACCTTGAGGGGCTGGAGTGGCAGCTTCAATGAATCCGGCATTAATGAGGGTAAGAATATGGAATACCAGAGCTTGTTTACTCCATAATATAAAACCTATTTTGATTTCCAACAGGAGCTCACATATATTATGTTAGTCTCATGAATCTTCTAATTTTTATAATTCTCCTAACTAGAACCTTCCCATTTATAAACATGACATCAAAATTAACAACTTTTTTTAAAAAAAAAATGCATCCCGCATGTTTATACAAACAGCCAACCTTTTAAAATTTGAAGGTTTTTTGATAGGTAAAGGAAGGAAGAAAAATGTGTGCTCATAGCAGGTGGATTGTCCCTGGGAATTTATTTAAAGCAGATTTGGTTAATAAGGGCATAGGTAACCCAAAAGCTAAGCCATCTTTTCAGAGTCTGGCATAGCAAAAACCTTACTGATTTCAGAGGAACCATATTATATGAAAGGAGAGTGGTAGAAGAGTCTAGCTGATCGACTTTATCAGAGATCACAGAGTTAAATCGCCATGCATTACTTTTTAAGTGTATTATTCTGTTAACACACATAAAAAGCAGATATTATTAAACATAAGTTAATGTAGGCTTTTTCATTTCCTGATGTAAATTATGTATGAAGTAAGATAAGTACGTGCTTTAAGAAAATTCCTGTAATGTACTGTCACAAGAAATACTATTCTGAATAAAACCAGATATTTCTTGAAGATTTATTAAAACAATTTGGTCTTGTAATCAATTTTTTTCGAGTTAAGGAGCAGGTGGAACTAGTAAAAGATCAAATTTCAGTGTAATTTAAGGTACATAATAATATATAAAAATAT